>NW_028244469.1:0-105373 GCF_964263255.1 Lissotriton vulgaris | reverse complement strand
ACTCTGGCGGCTTCATAGATGCGGCAGCGCCCGCGCCGTCGCTTCATAGGTGGGACACAGTCCAAGCCCTCGGCCCTGCATATAAATGTTGCCCCCGTCCCCAAAGCCCAGCTTCGAGTCCGATATCCATAATGTTTTTCTAATAAAAATCCTATATTTATTTGGCATCTTTTTGGGGCAGACGCCACAACCGGGCGCGAGATGGGGACCGTTACGGGATTGCAGGCGGCCAAACACAGCGGGGTGGTGCCGGTGAGGCCTTTAACGTGTGTTGGGCTCCATTAAACATGTCCGAGGCTTCTGTTCATATTGGGAGGGGGCGCCGAAAGAGAGGGTTAGGCGGGCCGCGGTCACAAGTAGGGGCCGGGAAGAGAGGTGCCTTGGGCGCGAGACGTGGACAGTGTTACGGGGTTGCAGGCAGTCACACACAGCGGGGAGGAGCCGGTGTGGGCTCCATTGAAACATGTCCTAAGCATCTGTTCATATTGGGAGGGGCACGGAACGAGAGGGTTAGGCGGGCCGCGGTCACAAGTGGGGGCCGGGAAAAGAGGTGCCTTGGGCGCGAGACTTGGACAGTGTTACGGGATTGCAGGCGGTGTCACACAGCGGGGTGGTGCCGGTGTGGGCTCCATTGAAACAAGTCCGAGGCTTCGGTTCATATTGGGAGGGGGCACCGAACGAGAGGGTTAGGCGGGCTGCGGTCACAAGTGGGGGTCGGGAAGGGAGGTGCCTTGGGCGCGAGACGTGGACGGTTTTACGGGGTTGCAGGCGGTGTCACACAGCGGGGTGGAGCCGGTGTGGACTCCATTGGAACATGTCCGAGGCTTCTGTTCATATTGGGAGGGGGGCACGGAACGAGAGGGTTAGGCGGGCTGCGGTCACAAGTGGGGGCCGGGAAGGGAGGCGTGTGCGTGTGTTTCACTGTGATCTGTGCACTGGCGGCAGCTGCTGAGCCAGCCCGCCATAACAAAGGCGGGCTGGGAGCCCGCTCTTTTTCAAACGGCAACGGCCTCTCCAGCCCCCGCTCCCTGCAGAGGGCGGGCCGCGGCCGGGCTCGGGCTCTCCCGCCTCACAGGGGCGGGCGCTTGGAGCTCCCGCGCAGGTCCGCTTCTCCTCCATATAACGAGCCGGTGCGGGGCTGGAGCTATCACTTCTGCTCACAGCACCGAGAGGAGAACATGTCTGGACGCGGCAAAGGAGGGAAGGGGCTCGGCAAAGGCGGCGCCAAGAGGCACCGCAAGGTGCTCCGGGACAACATCCAGGGCATCACCAAGCCGGCCATTCGCCGCCTGGCGCGCCGTGGCGGAGTCAAGCGCATCTCCGGCCTCATCTACGAGGAGACCCGCGGAGTGCTGAAGGTTTTCTTGGAGAACGTGATTCGGGACGCCGTCACCTACACCGAGCACGCCAAGAGGAAGACCGTCACCGCCATGGATGTGGTTTATGCCCTGAAGCGCCAGGGCCGCACCCTCTACGGATTCGGCGGTTAAACACTCGACTTGCCCACGGAAAAAAAAAAAGAAAAAACAACCCAAAGGCTCTTTTAAGGGCCGACCACCATGTCTTGTGAGAGCTGGGTCTATGAACTATTATTCCCGCAGCGCAGGGCTGCTAGCTAGGCCCACACTCGGCCGGGAGGGGAGGAGGGAGGAACCCGGGGATTCGCTCCGCAGCCACTCTGCTATGGAAGGCGGGTTCAGCCCCCGCCACCATGGAGCACTGGACTGGGTACCCAAGGCGTGTTTAGCCCGCCCCAGGGGCCCGTTATCCTGGGGAGATAAGGCAGGGTTAGCCCGGCCCAGGGGCTCGCCATCATGGAGCCCTTGCCCGCGGACCTACGGTGGGTTTAGCCCGGCCCTGGGCCCTATGGGCCTGCCGTTTCCCGACTATTAAGCCCCCTTGGGGCTTACAGCTTAACATGGAAGAGGAACAAAGTTGGAGGTAGCGCGGCCGTTCCGCCGCCCGGCCATCTGGTCGCCAAGCTCAGTGGGCCATCTGGTCGCACAGCTCAGTGGGCCATCTGGTCGCACCATCGTGCGGTGACCAGATGGCCCAGTGTGCCGAGCGACCAGATGGCCGGGCGGCGGAACGGCCGCGCTTACTCCAACTTTGTCTCCCGTCCGGGCGCTGTAAGCCCCCACTCCGTGGGGGCTTAATACTCCATAAAGTAGTGTTCCCATGCCGGCCCATAGGAAGTGGGTGTGGGATCCTAATTTTTTTGGCGAACCATCATGACCGTTTACGGGCCCCTGTGGGTCTTTAAGCACCCGTTTCCGTTTTTTTCCCCCTCCTTTGTGGGCAGTTTGGTTCAAGGGGACCATGGCACTACTTGTACCCAGGGCTGGGGAGCTCCGATTCGGGTAAAATTTCCTGCTTTCCCTCTTAGCTGGAGGTCGGCCCAAAAAAAAAAAAACTATATATACACATTTTTATTGTATTGCTTTTTTTTAAACTATATATAATAAACATATATTTTTTTTTTTTACTAACTCTCTAGGTTCAAGGGGACAAAGTCACTGTTTCTACCCGAGGCTATGGAGCTCCGATCCGGGTAACATTTCCGGTTTTCCCCCTTAGCTGGAGGTCGGCCCCCCCCCCAAAAAAAACTATATATGCACATTTTTATTGTATTGCTTTTTTATAACTATATATAATAAACATTTTTTTTTACCAACTCTCTAGGTTCAAGGGGACAAAGTCACTGTTTCTACCCGAGGCTATGGAGCTCCGATCCGGGTAAAATTTCCGGTTTTCCCCCTTAGCTGGAGGTAAGCAGAAAAAAACATTTTTTTTTTTTTAAATTAATTTTATACTAACTCTTTAGGTTCAAGGGGACAAAGTCACTTTTCCTACCCAGGGCTGGTGAGCTCTGATTCGGACTCCCACATGCCCAATGAAGTGTATTTCACCCCTTTGCATTATCAGGAAAGGCCTGCAAAGCCTTTGGCCTATTTCTAACCTCCAGGCACCATTTTATTTCTGATACATGTAACATTTGGAGGTGGTAATCTTCAAAGGGATACAGTTGCTCCTTCTACCCAGGGCTATGGAACTACGCACAGGGGGAGATCGCAGGTTTTCCCCTTGGGAGGAGGCGGAGAAGTAAAACACTTCCCTCAAATCCTTCAAGGCATTGGGACTACTTCCAGCCTCCAGGCACCAGTTTTGATGAATCTTGTGACATTTGGAGGTGTTAAGCTTCAAGGGGATGAAGTTGTACCTCCTACCCAGGTTTATGGAACTCCGCACGGGGTACGATTCCAGATTTCACCCCTAGCTGCACGTTTGAAAAGAAAGCACTTTACATACTCAGCAAAATGTATGTCACTCCTTTGATGTAACAGGGAAAGGCCTGCTAGGCCTTGGGCCTACTTCCAGCATTCAGGCACCAGTTTTACTGATACTTGTGACATTTGGAAGTGTTAAGCTTCAAGGGGATGAAGTTGTCGCTTCTACCCAGGGTTATGGAGCTCCGCGCAGGGTAAGATTGCAGGTATCACCCCTGCCTAGATGTGTGAAAACCCAACTAGTCACATACACAACAGAGTGTATTTAACCCCTGAACAGTTACAGGGAAAGGTCTGCAAGGCTTTGGGCCTACCTCCAGCCTCCAGGTAGCAGTTTTAGTGAATCTTGTGACATTTGGAGGTGTTAAGCTTCAAGGGGATCAAGTTGTACCTTCTACCCAGGGTTATGGAGCTCCGCGCAGGGTAAGATTTCAGATTTCACCCCTAGATGGAGGTTTGAAAACAAACCACTTCATATACTCTGCAAAGTGTAGTTAACTTCTTTGCAGTGCCAGGAAAAGGCCTGCAAGGCCTTGGGCCTACTTCCAGCATCCAGACACCAGTTTTACTGATACTTGTGACATTTTGAGGCGTTAACCTTCAAGGGGATGAAGTTGTACCTTCTACCCAGGGTTACGGAGCTCCGCGCAGGGTAAGATTTCAGGTATCACCCCTGCCTGGATGTGTGAATAACCAACACACCTAAGACACCACAAAGTGTATTTAACCCCTGTACAGTTACAGGGAAAGGTCTGCAAGGCTTTGGGCCTACCTCCAGCCTCCAGGCAGCCGTTTTAGCGAATCTTGTGACATTTGGAGGTGTTAAGCTTCAAGGGGATGAAGTTGTACCTTCTACCCAGGGTTATGGAGCTCCGCGCAGGGTAAGATTTCAGATTTCACCCCTAGATGGAGGTATGAAAACAAAGCACTTGACATACTCAGCAAAGTGTATGTAACTCCTTTGCACTTACAGGAAAAGGCCTGCAAGGCCTTGGGCCTACTTCCAGCATCCAGGCACCAGTTTTACTGATACTTGTGACATTTGGAGGTGTTAAGCTTCAAGCGGATGAAGTTGTACCTTCTACCCAGGGTTATGGAGCTCCTCGCAGGGTAAGATTTCAGATTTCACCCCTAGATGGAGGTATGAAAACAAAGCACTTGACATACTCAGCAAAGTGTATGTAACTCCTTTGCAGTTACAGGAAAAGGCCTGCAAGGCCTTGGGCCTACTTCCAGCATCCAGGCACCAGTTTTACTGATACTTGTGACATTTGGAGGTGTTAAGCTTCAAGGGGATGAAGTTGTACCTTCTACCCAGGGTTATGGAGCTCCGCGCAGGGTAAGATTTCAGGTATCACCCCCGCCTGGATGTGTGAATAACCAACACACCTCAGACACCACAAAGTGTATTTAACCCCTGTACAGTTACAGGGAAAGGTCTGCAAGGCCTTGGGCCTACCTCCAGCCTCCAGGCACCAGTTCTAATGAATCTTGTGACATTTGGAGGTGTTAAGCTTCAAGGGGATGACGTTGTACCTTCTACCCAGGGTTATGGAGCTCCGCGCAGGGTAAGATTTCAGTTGTCACCCCTAGATGGAGGTATGAAAACAAAGCACTTTACATACTCAGCAAAGTGTATGTAACTCCTTTGCAGTAACAGGAAAAGGCCTGCAAGGCCTTGGGCCTACTTGCAGCATCCAGGCACCAGTTTTACTGATACTTGTGACATTTGGAGGTGTTAAGCTTCAAGGGGATGAAGTTGTACCTCCTACCCAGGTTTATGGAACTCCGCACGGGGTACGATTCCAGATTTCACCCCTAGCTGCACGTTTGAAAAGAAAGCACTTTACATACTCAGCAAAATGTATGTCACTCCTTTGCTGTAACAGGAAAAGGCCTGCTAGGCCTTGGGCCTACTTCCAGCATTTAGGCACCAGTTTTACTGATACTTGTGACATTTGGAAGTGTTAAGCTTCAAGGGGATGAAGTTGTCGCTTCTACCCAGGGTTATGGAGCTCCGCGCAAGGTAAGATTGCAGGTATCACCCCTGCCTAGATGTGTGAAAACCCAACTAGTCACATACACAACAGAGTGTATTTAACCCCTGAACAGTTACAAGGAAAGGTCTGCAAGGCTTTGGGCCTACCTCCAGCCTCCAGGTAGCAGTTTTAGTGAATCTTGTGACATTTGGAGGTGTTAAGCTTCAAGGGGATCAAGTTGTACCTTCTACCCAGGGTTATGGAGCTCCGCGCAGGGTAAGATTTCAGATTTCACCCCTAGATGGAGGTTTGAAAACAAACCACTTCATATACTCTGCAAAGTGTAGTTAACTTCTTTGCAGTGCCAGGAAAAGGCCTGCAAGGCCTTGGGCCTACTTCCAGCATCCAGACACCAGTTTTACTGATACTTGTGACATTTTGAGGTGTTAACCTTCAAGGGGATGAAGTTGTACCTTCTACCCAGGGTTACGGAGCTCCGCGCAGGGTAAGATTTCAGGTATCACCCCTGCCTGGATGTGTGAATAACCAACACACCTCAGACACCACAAAGTGTATTTAACCCCTGTACAGTTACAGGGAAAGGTCTGCAAGGCTTTGGGCCTACCTCCAGCCTCCAGGCAGCCGTTTTAGCGAATCTTGTGACATTTGGAGGTGTTAAGCTTCAAGGGGATGAAGTTGTACCTTCTACCCAGGGTTATGGAGCTCCGCGCAGGGTAAGATTTCAGATTTCACCCCTAGATGGAGGTATGAAAACAAAGCACTTGACATACTCAGCAAAGTGTATGTAACTCCTTTGCACTTACAGGAAAAGGCCTGCAAGGCCTTGGGCCTACTTCCAGCATCCAGGCACCAGTTTTACTGATACTTGTGACATTTGGAGGTGTTAAGCTTCAAGCGGATGAAGTTGTACCTTCTACCCAGGGTTATGGAGCTCCTCGCAGGGTAAGATTTCAGATTTCACCCCTAGATGGAGGTATGAAAACAAAGCACTTGACATACTCAGCAAAGTGTATGTAACTCCTTTGCAGTTACAGGAAAAGGCCTGCAAGGCCTTGGGCCTACTTCCAGCATCCAGGCACCAGTTTTACTGATACTTGTGACATTTGGAGGTGTTAAGCTTCAAGGGGATGAAGTTGTACCTTCTACCCAGGGTTATGGAGCTCCGCGCAGGGTAAGATTTCAGGTATCACCCCCGCCTGGATGTGTGAATAACCAACACACCTCAGACACCACAAAGTGTATTTAACCCCTGTACAGTTACAGGGAAAGGTCTGCAAGGCCTTGGGCCTACCTCCAGCCTCCAGGCACCAGTTCTAATGAATCTTGTGACATTTGGAGGTGTTAAGCTTCAAGGGGATGACGTTGTACCTTCTACCCAGGGTTATGGAGCTCCGCGCAGGGTAAGATTCCAGATTTCACCCATAGCTGGATGTTTGAAAACAAAGCACTTCACATACTCAGCAAAGTGTATTTAACTACTTTGCAGTTACAGGAAAAGTCCTGCAAGGCATTGGGACTACTTCCAGCATCCAGGCAGCAGTTTTAATGAATCTTGTGACATTTGGAGGTGTTAAGCTTCAAGGGGACTAAGTTGTACCTTCTACCCAGGGTTATGGAGCTCCGCGCAGGGTAAGATTCCAGATTACACCCCTAGCTGGAGGTTTGAAAACAAAGCACTTCATATACTCTGCAAAGTGTATTTAACTCCTCTGCAGTTCCAGGAAAAGGCCTGCAAGGCCTTGGGCCTACTTCCAGCATCCAGGCACCAGTTTTGATGAATCTTGTGACATTTGGAGGTGTTAAGCTTCAAGGGGATGAAGTTGTACCTTCTACCCAGGGTTATGGATCTCGGCGCAGGGTAAGAATCCAGATATCACCCCTAGCTGGATGTTTGAAAACAAAGCACTTCACATACTCAGCAAAGTGTATTTATCTCCTTTGCAGTTCCAGGAAAAGGCCTGCAAGGCCTTGGGCCTACTTCCAGCATCCAGGAACCAGTTTTACTGATACTTGTGACATTGGGAGGTGTTAAGCTTCAAGGGGATCAAGTTGTACATTCTACCCAGGGTTATGGAGCTCCACGCAGGGTTAGATTCCAGATTACACCCCTAGCTGGAGGTTTGAAAACAAAGCACTTCATATACTCAGCAAAGTGTATTTAACTCCTCTGCAGTTCCAAGAAAAGGCCTGCAAGGCCTTGGGCCTACTTCCAGCATCCAGGCACCAGTTTTGATGAATCTTGTGACATTTGGAGGTGTTAAGCTTCAAGGGGATGAAGTTGTACCTTCTACCGAGGGTTATGGAGCTCCGCGCAGGGTTAGATTTCAGATGACACCCCTAGCTGGATGTGTGAACACCCAACACATTACTGACACCACACAGTGTATTTAACCCAATTACAGTTACAGGGAAAGGTTTGCAAGGCCTTGGGCCTACCTCTAGCCCCCAGGCAGCAGTTTTAATGAATCTTGTGACATTTGGAGGGGTTAAGCTTCAAGGGGATGAAGTTGTACCTTCTACCAAGGGTTATGGAGCTCCGCGCAGGGTAAGATTCCAGATTTCACCCATAGCTGGATGTTTGAAAACAAAGCACTTCACATACTCAGCAAAGTGTATTGAATTACTTTGCAGTTACAGGAAAAGTCCTGCAAGGCATTGGGACTACTTCCAGCATCCAGGCAGCAGTTTTAATGAATCTTGTGACATTTGGAGGTGTTAAGCTTCAAGGGGACTAAGTTGTACCTTCTACCCAGGGTTATGGAGCTTCGCGCAGGGTAAGATTCCAGATTACACCCCTAGCTGGAGGTTTGAAAACAAAGCACTTCATATACTCTGCAAAGTGTATTTAACTCCTCTGCAGTTCCAGGAAAAGGCCTGCAAGGCCTTGGGCCTACTTCCAGCATCCAGGCACCAGTTTTGATGAATCTTGTGACATTTGGAGGTGTTAAGCTTCAAGGGGATGAAGTTGTACCTTCTACCCAGGGTTATGGAGCTCGGCGCAGGGTAAGAATCCAGATATCACCCCTAGCTGGATGTTTGAAAACAAAGCACTTCATATACTCAGCAAAGTGTATTTAACTCCTCTGCAGTTCCAAGAAAAGGCCTGCAAGGCCTTGGGCCTACTTCCAGCATCCAGGCACCAGTTTTACTGATACTTGTGACATTTGGAGGTGTTAAGCTTCAAGGGGATGAAGTTGTACCTTCTACCCAGGGTTATGGAGCTCCGCGCAGGGTAAGATTTCAGGTATCACCCCCGCCTGGATGTGTGAATAACCAACACACCTCAGACACCACAAAGTGTATTTAACCCCTGTACAGTTACAGGGAAAGGTCTGCAAGGCCTTGGGCCTACCTCCAGCCTCCAGGCACCAGTTCTAATGAATCTTGTGACATTTGGAGGTGTTAAGCTTCAAGGGGATGACGTTGTACCTTCTACCCAGGGTTATGGAGCTCCGCGCAGGGTAAGATTCCAGATTCCACCCCTAGCTGGATGGTTGAAAACAAAGCACTTCACATTCTCAGCAAAGTGTATTTAACTACTTTGCAGTTACAGGAAAAGTCCTGCAAGGCATTGGGACTACTTCCAGCATCCAGGCACCAGTTTTGATGAATCTTGTGACATTTGGAGGTGTTAAGCTTCAAGGGGATGAAGTTGTACCTCCTACCCAGGTTTATGGAACTCCGCACGGGGTACGATTCCAGATTTCACCCCTAGCTGCACGTTTGAAAAGAAAGCACTTTACATACTCAGCAAAATGTATGTCACTCCTTTGCTGTAACAGGAAAAGGCCTGCTAGGCCTTGGGCCTACTTCCAGCATTTAGGCACCAGTTTTACTGATACTTGTGACATTTGGAAGTGTTAAGCTTCAAGGGGATGAAGTTGTCGCTTCTACCCAGGGTTATGGAGCTCCGCGCAGGGTAAGATTGCAGGTATCACCCCTGCCTAGATGTGTGAAAACCCAACTAGTCACATACACAACAGAGTGTATTTAACCCCTGAACAGTTACAGGGAAAGGTCTGCAAGGCTTTGGGCCTGCCTCCAGGTAGCAGTTTTAGTGAATCTTGTGACATTTGGAGGTGTTAAGCTTCAAGGGGATCAAGTTGTACCTTCTACCCAGGGTTATGGAGCTCCGCGCAGGGTAAGATTTCAGATTTCACCCCTAGATGGAGGTTTGAAAACAAACCACTTCATATACTCTGCAAAGTGTAGTTAACTTCTTTGCAGTGCCAGGAAAAGGCCTGCAAGGCCTTGGGCCTACTTCCAGCATCCAGACACCAGTTTTACTGATACTTGTGACATTTTGAGGCGTTAACCTTCAAGGGGATGAAGTTGTACCTTCTACCCAGGGTTACGGAGCTCCGCGCAGGGTAAGATTTCAGGTATCACCCCTGCCTGGATGTGTGAATAACCAACACACCTAAGACACCACAAAGTGTATTTAACCCCTGTACAGTTACAGGGAAAGGTCTGCAAGGCTTTGGGCCTACCTCCAGCCTCCAGGCAGCCGTTTTAGCGAATCTTGTGACATTTGGAGGTGTTAAGCTTCAAGGGGATGAAGTTGTACCTTCTACCCAGGGTTATGGAGCTCCGCGCAGGGTAAGATTTCAGATTTCACCCCTAGATGGAGGTATGAAAACAAAGCACTTGACATACTCAGCAAAGTGTATGTAACTCCTTTGCACTTACAGGAAAAGGCCTGCAAGGCCTTGGGCCTACTTCCAGCATCCAGGCACCAGTTTTACTGATACTTGTGACATTTGGAGGTGTTAAGCTTCAAGCGGATGAAGTTGTACCTTCTACCCAGGGTTATGGAGCTCCTCGCAGGGTAAGATTTCAGATTTCACCCCTAGATGGAGGTATGAAAACAAAGCACTTGACATACTCAGCAAAGTGTATGTAACTCCTTTGCAGTTACAGGAAAAGGCCTGCAAGGCCTTGGGCCTACTTCCAGCATCCAGGCACCAGTTTTACTGATACTTGTGACATTTGGAGGTGTTAAGCTTCAAGGGGATGAAGTTGTACCTTCTACCCAGGGTTATGGAGCTCCGCGCAGGGTAAGATTTCAGGTATCACCCCCGCCTGGATGTGTGAATAACCAACACACCTCAGACACCACAAAGTGTATTTAACCCCTGTACAGTTACAGGGAAAGGTCTGCAAGGCCTTGGGCCTACCTCCAGCCTCCAGGCACCAGTTCTAATGAATCTTGTGACATTTGGAGGTGTTAAGCTTCAAGGGGATGACGTTGTACCTTCTACCCAGGGTTATGGAGCTCCGCGCAGGGTAAGATTCCAGATTTCACCCATAGCTGGATGTTTGAAAACAAAGCACTTCACATACTCAGCAAAGTGTATTTAACTACTTTGCAGTTACAGGAAAAGTCCTGCAAGGCATTGGGACTACTTCCAGCATCCAGGCAGCAGTTTTAATGAATCTTGTGACATTTGGAGGTGTTAAGCTTCAAGGGGACTAAGTTGTACCTTCTACCCAGGGTTATGGAGCTCCGCGCAGGGTAAGATTCCAGATTACACCCCTAGCTGGAGGTTTGAAAACAAAGCACTTCATATACTCTGCAAAGTGTATTTAACTCCTCTGCAGTTCCAGGAAAAGGCCTGCAAGGCCTTGGGCCTACTTCCAGCATCCAGGCACCAGTTTTGATGAATCTTGTGACATTTGGAGGTGTTAAGCTTCAAGGGGATGAAGTTGTACCTTCTACCCAGGGTTATGGATCTCGGCGCAGGGTAAGAATCCAGATATCACCCCTAGCTGGATGTTTGAAAACAAAGCACTTCACATACTCAGCAAAGTGTATTTATCTCCTTTGCAGTTCCAGGAAAAGGCCTGCAAGGCCTTGGGCCTACTTCCAGCATCCAGGAACCAGTTTTACTGATACTTGTGACATTGGGAGGTGTTAAGCTTCAAGGGGATCAAGTTGTACATTCTACCCAGGGTTATGGAGCTCCACGCAGGGTTAGATTCCAGATTACACCCCTAGCTGGAGGTTTGAAAACAAAGCACTTCATATACTCAGCAAAGTGTATTTAACTCCTCTGCAGTTCCAAGAAAAGGCCTGCAAGGCCTTGGGCCTACTTCCAGCATCCAGGCACCAGTTTTGATGAATCTTGTGACATTTGGAGGTGTTAAGCTTCAAGGGGATGAAGTTGTACCTTCTACCGAGGGTTATGGAGCTCCGCGCAGGGTTAGATTTCAGATGACACCCCTAGCTGGATGTGTGAACACCCAACACATTACTGACACCACACAGTGTATTTAACCCAATTACAGTTACAGGGAAAGGTTTGCAAGGCCTTGGGCCTACCTCTAGCCCCCAGGCAGCAGTTTTAATGAATCTTGTGACATTTGGAGGGGTTAAGCTTCAAGGGGATGAAGTTGTACCTTCTACCAAGGGTTATGGAGCTCCGCGCAGGGTAAGATTCCAGATTTCACCCATAGCTGGATGTTTGAAAACAAAGCACTTCACATACTCAGCAAAGTGTATTGAATTACTTTGCAGTTACAGGAAAAGTCCTGCAAGGCATTGGGACTACTTCCAGCATCCAGGCAGCAGTTTTAATGAATCTTGTGACATTTGGAGGTGTTAAGCTTCAAGGGGACTAAGTTGTACCTTCTACCCAGGGTTATGGAGCTTCGCGCAGGGTAAGATTCCAGATATCACCCCTAGCTGGATGTTTGAAAACAAAGCACTTCATATACTCAGCAAAGTGTATTTAACTCCTCTGCAGTTCCAAGAAAAGGCCTGCAAGGCCTTGGGCCTACTTCCAGCATCCAGGCACCAGTTTTACTGATACTTGTGACATTTGGAGGTGTTAAGCTTCAAGGGGATGAAGTTGTACCTTCTACCCAGGGTTATGGAGCTCCGCGCAGGGTAAGATTTCAGGTATCACCCCCGCCTGGATGTGTGAATAACCAACACACCTCAGACACCACAAAGTGTATTTAACCCCTGTACAGTTACAGGGAAAGGTCTGCAAGGCCTTGGGCCTACTTCCAGCATCCAGACACCAGTTTTACTGATACTTGTGACATTTTGAGGCGTTAACCTTCAAGGGGATGAAGTTGTACCTTCTACCCAGGGTTACGGAGCTCCGCGCAGGGTAAGATTTCAGGTATCACCCCTGCCTGGATGTGTGAATAACCAACACACCTAAGACACCACAAAGTGTATTTAACCCCTGTACAGTTACAGGGAAAGGTCTGCAAGGCTTTGGGCCTACCTCCAGCCTCCAGGCAGCCGTTTTAGCGAATCTTGTGACATTTGGAGGTGTTAAGCTTCAAGGGGATGAAGTTGTACCTTCTACCCAGGGTTATGGAGCTCCGCGCAGGGTAAGATTTCAGATTTCACCCCTAGATGGAGGTATGAAAACAAAGCACTTGACATACTCAGCAAAGTGTATGTAACTCCTTTGCACTTACAGGAAAAGGCCTGCAAGGCCTTGGGCCTACTTCCAGCATCCAGGCACCAGTTTTACTGATACTTGTGACATTTGGAGGTGTTAAGCTTCAAGCGGATGAAGTTGTACCTTCTACCCAGGGTTATGGAGCTCCTCGCAGGGTAAGATTTCAGATTTCACCCCTAGATGGAGGTATGAAAACAAAGCACTTGACATACTCAGCAAAGTGTATGTAACTCCTTTGCAGTTACAGGAAAAGGCCTGCAAGGCCTTGGGCCTACTTCCAGCATCCAGGCACCAGTTTTACTGATACTTGTGACATTTGGAGGTGTTAAGCTTCAAGGGGATGAAGTTGTACCTTCTACCCAGGGTTATGGAGCTCCGCGCAGGGTAAGATTTCAGGTATCACCCCCGCCTGGATGTGTGAATAACCAACACACCTCAGACACCACAAAGTGTATTTAACCCCTGTACAGTTACAGGGAAAGGTCTGCAAGGCCTTGGGCCTACCTCCAGCCTCCAGGCACCAGTTCTAATGAATCTTGTGACATTTGGAGGTGTTAAGCTTCAAGGGGATGACGTTGTACCTTCTACCCAGGGTTATGGAGCTCCGCGCAGGGTAAGATTCCAGATTTCACCCATAGCTGGATGTTTGAAAACAAAGCACTTCACATACTCAGCAAAGTGTATTTAACTACTTTGCAGTTACAGGAAAAGTCCTGCAAGGCATTGGGACTACTTCCAGCATCCAGGCAGCAGTTTTAATGAATCTTGTGACATTTGGAGGTGTTAAGCTTCAAGGGGACTAAGTTGTACCTTCTACCCAGGGTTATGGAGCTCCGCGCAGGGTAAGATTCCAGATTACACCCCTAGCTGGAGGTTTGAAAACAAAGCACTTCATATACTCTGCAAAGTGTATTTAACTCCTCTGCAGTTCCAGGAAAAGGCCTGCAAGGCCTTGGGCCTACTTCCAGCATCCAGGCACCAGTTTTGATGAATCTTGTGACATTTGGAGGTGTTAAGCTTCAAGGGGATGAAGTTGTACCTTCTACCCAGGGTTATGGATCTCGGCGCAGGGTAAGAATCCAGATATCACCCCTAGCTGGATGTTTGAAAACAAAGCACTTCACATACTCAGCAAAGTGTATTTATCTCCTTTGCAGTTCCAGGAAAAGGCCTGCAAGGCCTTGGGCCTACTTCCAGCATCCAGGAACCAGTTTTACTGATACTTGTGACATTGGGAGGTGTTAAGCTTCAAGGGGATCAAGTTGTACATTCTACCCAGGGTTATGGAGCTCCACGCAGGGTTAGATTCCAGATTACACCCCTAGCTGGAGGTTTGAAAACAAAGCACTTCATATACTCAGCAAAGTGTATTTAACTCCTCTGCAGTTCCAAGAAAAGGCCTGCAAGGCCTTGGGCCTACTTCCAGCATCCAGGCACCAGTTTTGATGAATCTTGTGACATTTGGAGGTGTTAAGCTTCAAGGGGATGAAGTTGTACCTTCTACCGAGGGTTATGGAGCTCCGCGCAGGGTTAGATTTCAGATGACACCCCTAGCTGGATGTGTGAACACCCAACACATTACTGACACCACACAGTGTATTTAACCCAATTACAGTTACAGGGAAAGGTTTGCAAGGCCTTGGGCCTACCTCTAGCCCCCAGGCAGCAGTTTTAATGAATCTTGTGACATTTGGAGGGGTTAAGCTTCAAGGGGATGAAGTTGTACCTTCTACCAAGGGTTATGGAGCTCCGCGCAGGGTAAGATTCCAGATTTCACCCATAGCTGGATGTTTGAAAACAAAGCACTTCACATACTCAGCAAAGTGTATTGAATTACTTTGCAGTTACAGGAAAAGTCCTGCAAGGCATTGGGACTACTTCCAGCATCCAGGCAGCAGTTTTAATGAATCTTGTGACATTTGGAGGTGTTAAGCTTCAAGGGGACTAAGTTGTACCTTCTACCCAGGGTTATGGAGCTTCGCGCAGGGTAAGATTCCAGATATCACCCCTAGCTGGATGTTTGAAAACAAAGCACTTCATATACTCAGCAAAGTGTATTTAACTCCTCTGCAGTTCCAAGAAAAGGCCTGCAAGGCCTTGGGCCTACTTCCAGCATCCAGGCACCAGTTTTACTGATACTTGTGACATTTGGAGGTGTTAAGCTTCAAGGGGATGAAGTTGTACCTTCTACCCAGGGTTATGGAGCTCCGCGCAGGGTAAGATTTCAGGTATCACCCCCGCCTGGATGTGTGAATAACCAACACACCTCAGACACCACAAAGTGTATTTAACCCCTGTACAGTTACAGGGAAAGGTCTGCAAGGCCTTGGGCCTACTTCCAGCATCCAGACACCAGTTTTACTGATACTTGTGACATTTTGAGGCGTTAACCTTCAAGGGGATGAAGTTGTACCTTCTACCCAGGGTTACGGAGCTCCGCGCAGGGTAAGATTTCAGGTATCACCCCTGCCTGGATGTGTGAATAACCAACACACCTAAGACACCACAAAGTGTATTTAACCCCTGTACAGTTACAGGGAAAGGTCTGCAAGGCTTTGGGCCTACCTCCAGCCTCCAGGCAGCCGTTTTAGCGAATCTTGTGACATTTGGAGGTGTTAAGCTTCAAGGGGATGAAGTTGTACCTTCTACCCAGGGTTATGGAGCTCCGCGCAGGGTAAGATTTCAGATTTCACCCCTAGATGGAGGTATGAAAACAAAGCACTTGACATACTCAGCAAAGTGTATGTAACTCCTTTGCACTTACAGGAAAAGGCCTGCAAGGCCTTGGGCCTACTTCCAGCATCCAGGCACCAGTTTTACTGATACTTGTGACATTTGGAGGTGTTAAGCTTCAAGCGGATGAAGTTGTACCTTCTACCCAGGGTTATGGAGCTCCTCGCAGGGTAAGATTTCAGATTTCACCCCTAGATGGAGGTATGAAAACAAAGCACTTGACATACTCAGCAAAGTGTATGTAACTCCTTTGCAGTTACAGGAAAAGGCCTGCAAGGCCTTGGGCCTACTTCCAGCATCCAGGCACCAGTTTTACTGATACTTGTGACATTTGGAGGTGTTAAGCTTCAAGGGGATGAAGTTGTACCTTCTACCCAGGGTTATGGAGCTCCGCGCAGGGTAAGATTTCAGGTATCACCCCCGCCTGGATGTGTGAATAACCAACACACCTCAGACACCACAAAGTGTATTTAACCCCTGTACAGTTACAGGGAAAGGTCTGCAAGGCCTTGGGCCTACCTCCAGCCTCCAGGCACCAGTTCTAATGAATCTTGTGACATTTGGAGGTGTTAAGCTTCAAGGGGATGACGTTGTACCTTCTACCCAGGGTTATGGAGCTCCGCGCAGGGTAAGATTCCAGATTTCACCCATAGCTGGATGTTTGAAAACAAAGCACTTCACATACTCAGCAAAGTGTATTTAACTACTTTGCAGTTACAGGAAAAGTCCTGCAAGGCATTGGGACTACTTCCAGCATCCAGGCAGCAGTTTTAATGAATCTTGTGACATTTGGAGGTGTTAAGCTTCAAGGGGACTAAGTTGTACCTTCTACCCAGGGTTATGGAGCTCCGCGCAGGGTAAGATTCCAGATTACACCCCTAGCTGGAGGTTTGAAAACAAAGCACTTCATATACTCTGCAAAGTGTATTTAACTCCTCTGCAGTTCCAGGAAAAGGCCTGCAAGGCCTTGGGCCTACTTCCAGCATCCAGGCACCAGTTTTGATGAATCTTGTGACATTTGGAGGTGTTAAGCTTCAAGGGGATGAAGTTGTACCTTCTACCCAGGGTTATGGATCTCGGCGCAGGGTAAGAATCCAGATATCACCCCTAGCTGGATGTTTGAAAACAAAGCACTTCACATACTCAGCAAAGTGTATTTATCTCCTTTGCAGTTCCAGGAAAAGGCCTGCAAGGCCTTGGGCCTACTTCCAGCATCCAGGAACCAGTTTTACTGATACTTGTGACATTGGGAGGTGTTAAGCTTCAAGGGGATCAAGTTGTACATTCTACCCAGGGTTATGGAGCTCCACGCAGGGTTAGATTCCAGATTACACCCCTAGCTGGAGGTTTGAAAACAAAGCACTTCATATACTCAGCAAAGTGTATTTAACTCCTCTGCAGTTCCAAGAAAAGGCCTGCAAGGCCTTGGGCCTACTTCCAGCATCCAGGCACCAGTTTTACTGATACTTGTGACATTTGGAGGTGTTAAGCTTCAAGGGGATGAAGTTGTACCTTCTACCCAGGGTTATGGAGCTCCGCGCAGGGTAAGATTTCAGATGACACCCCTAGCTGGATGTGTGAACACCCAACACATTACTGACACCACACAGTGTATTTAACCCAATTACAGTTACAGGGAAAGGTTTGCAAGGCCTTGGGCCTACCTCTAGCCCCCAGGCAGCAGTTTTAATGAATCTTGTGACATTTGGAGGGGTTAAGCTTCAAGGGGATGAAGTTGTACCTTCTACCAAGGGTTATGGAGCTCCGCGCAGGGTAAGATTCCAGATTTCACCCATAGCTGGAGGTTTGAAAACAAAGCACTTCATATACTCAGCAAAGTGTATTTAACTCCTCTGCAGTTCCAAGAAAAGGCCTGCAAGGCCTTGGGCCTACTTCCAGCATCCAGGCACCAGTTTTGATGAATCTTGTGACATTTGGAGGTGTTAAGCTTCAAGGGGATGAAGTTGTACCTTCTACCGAGGGTTATGGAGCTCCGCGCAGGGTTAGATTTCAGATGACACCCCTAGCTGGATGTGTGAACACCCAACACATTACTGACACCACACAGTGTATTTAACCCAATTACAGTTACAGGGAAAGGTTTGCAAGGCCTTGGGCCTACCTCTAGCCCCCAGGCAGCAGTTTTAATGAATCTTGTGACATTTGGAGGGGTTAAGCTTCAAGGGGATGAAGTTGTACCTTCTACCAAGGGTTATGGAGCTCCGCGCAGGGTAAGATTCCAGATTTCACCCATAGCTGGATGTTTGAAAACAAAGCACTTCACATACTCAGCAAAGTGTATTGAATTACTTTGCAGTTACAGGAAAAGTCCTGCAAGGCATTGGGACTACTTCCAGCATCCAGGCAGCAGTTTTAATGAATCTTGTGACATTTGGAGGTGTTAAGCTTCAAGGGGACTAAGTTGTACCTTCTACCCAGGGTTATGGAGCTTCGCGCAGGGTAAGATTCCAGATATCACCCCTAGCTGGATGTTTGAAAACAAAGCACTTCATATACTCAGCAAAGTGTATTTAACTCCTCTGCAGTTCCAAGAAAAGGCCTGCAAGGCCTTGGGCCTACTTCCAGCATCCAGGCACCAGTTTTACTGATACTTGTGACATTTGGAGGTGTTAAGCTTCAAGGGGATGAAGTTGTACCTTCTACCCAGGGTTATGGAGCTCCGCGCAGGGTAAGATTTCAGGTATCACCCCCGCCTGGATGTGTGAATAACCAACACACCTCAGACACCACAAAGTGTATTTAACCCCTGTACAGTTACAGGGAAAGGTCTGCAAGGCCTTGGGCCTACTTCCAGCATCCAGACACCAGTTTTACTGATACTTGTGACATTTTGAGGCGTTAACCTTCAAGGGGATGAAGTTGTACCTTCTACCCAGGGTTACGGAGCTCCGCGCAGGGTAAGATTTCAGGTATCACCCCTGCCTGGATGTGTGAATAACCAACACACCTAAGACACCACAAAGTGTATTTAACCCCTGTACAGTTACAGGGAAAGGTCTGCAAGGCTTTGGGCCTACCTCCAGCCTCCAGGCAGCCGTTTTAGCGAATCTTGTGACATTTGGAGGTGTTAAGCTTCAAGGGGATGAAGTTGTACCTTCTACCCAGGGTTATGGAGCTCCGCGCAGGGTAAGATTTCAGATTTCACCCCTAGATGGAGGTATGAAAACAAAGCACTTGACATACTCAGCAAAGTGTATGTAACTCCTTTGCACTTACAGGAAAAGGCCTGCAAGGCCTTGGGCCTACTTCCAGCATCCAGGCACCAGTTTTACTGATACTTGTGACATTTGGAGGTGTTAAGCTTCAAGCGGATGAAGTTGTACCTTCTACCCAGGGTTATGGAGCTCCTCGCAGGGTAAGATTTCAGATTTCACCCCTAGATGGAGGTATGAAAACAAAGCACTTGACATACTCAGCAAAGTGTATGTAACTCCTTTGCAGTTACAGGAAAAGGCCTGCAAGGCCTTGGGCCTACTTCCAGCATCCAGGCACCAGTTTTACTGATACTTGTGACATTTGGAGGTGTTAAGCTTCAAGGGGATGAAGTTGTACCTTCTACCCAGGGTTATGGAGCTCCGCGCAGGGTAAGATTTCAGGTATCACCCCCGCCTGGATGTGTGAATAACCAACACACCTCAGACACCACAAAGTGTATTTAACCCCTGTACAGTTACAGGGAAAGGTCTGCAAGGCCTTGGGCCTACCTCCAGCCTCCAGGCACCAGTTCTAATGAATCTTGTGACATTTGGAGGTGTTAAGCTTCAAGGGGATGACGTTGTACCTTCTACCCAGGGTTATGGAGCTCCGCGCAGGGTAAGATTCCAGATTTCACCCATAGCTGGATGTTTGAAAACAAAGCACTTCACATACTCAGCAAAGTGTATTTAACTACTTTGCAGTTACAGGAAAAGTCCTGCAAGGCATTGGGACTACTTCCAGCATCCAGGCAGCAGTTTTAATGAATCTTGTGACATTTGGAGGTGTTAAGCTTCAAGGGGACTAAGTTGTACCTTCTACCCAGGGTTATGGAGCTCCGCGCAGGGTAAGATTCCAGATTACACCCCTAGCTGGAGGTTTGAAAACAAAGCACTTCATATACTCTGCAAAGTGTATTTAACTCCTCTGCAGTTCCAGGAAAAGGCCTGCAAGGCCTTGGGCCTACTTCCAGCATCCAGGCACCAGTTTTGATGAATCTTGTGACATTTGGAGGTGTTAAGCTTCAAGGGGATGAAGTTGTACCTTCTACCCAGGGTTATGGATCTCGGCGCAGGGTAAGAATCCAGATATCACCCCTAGCTGGATGTTTGAAAACAAAGCACTTCACATACTCAGCAAAGTGTATTTATCTCCTTTGCAGTTCCAGGAAAAGGCCTGCAAGGCCTTGGGCCTACTTCCAGCATCCAGGAACCAGTTTTACTGATACTTGTGACATTGGGAGGTGTTAAGCTTCAAGGGGATCAAGTTGTACATTCTACCCAGGGTTATGGAGCTCCACGCAGGGTTAGATTCCAGATTACACCCCTAGCTGGAGGTTTGAAAACAAAGCACTTCATATACTCAGCAAAGTGTATTTAACTCCTCTGCAGTTCCAAGAAAAGGCCTGCAAGGCCTTGGGCCTACTTCCAGCATCCAGGCACCAGTTTTGATGAATCTTGTGACATTTGGAGGTGTTAAGCTTCAAGGGGATGAAGTTGTACCTTCTACCGAGGGTTATGGAGCTCCGCGCAGGGTTAGATTTCAGATGACACCCCTAGCTGGATGTGTGAACACCCAACACATTACTGACACCACACAGTGTATTTAACCCAATTACAGTTACAGGGAAAGGTTTGCAAGGCCTTGGGCCTACCTCTAGCCCCCAGGCAGCAGTTTTAATGAATCTTGTGACATTTGGAGGGGTTAAGCTTCAAGGGGATGAAGTTGTACCTTCTACCAAGGGTTATGGAGCTCCGCGCAGGGTAAGATTCCAGATTTCACCCATAGCTGGATGTTTGAAAACAAAGCACTTCACATACTCAGCAAAGTGTATTGAATTACTTTGCAGTTACAGGAAAAGTCCTGCAAGGCATTGGGACTACTTCCAGCATCCAGGCAGCAGTTTTAATGAATCTTGTGACATTTGGAGGTGTTAAGCTTCAAGGGGACTAAGTTGTACCTTCTACCCAGGGTTATGGAGCTTCGCGCAGGGTAAGATTCCAGATATCACCCCTAGCTGGATGTTTGAAAACAAAGCACTTCATATACTCAGCAAAGTGTATTTAACTCCTCTGCAGTTCCAAGAAAAGGCCTGCAAGGCCTTGGGCCTACTTCCAGCATCCAGGCACCAGTTTTACTGATACTTGTGACATTTGGAGGTGTTAAGCTTCAAGGGGATGAAGTTGTACCTTCTACCCAGGGTTATGGAGCTCCGCGCAGGGTAAGATTTCAGGTATCACCCCCGCCTGGATGTGTGAATAACCAACACACCTCAGACACCACAAAGTGTATTTAACCCCTGTACAGTTACAGGGAAAGGTCTGCAAGGCCTTGGGCCTACTTCCAGCATCCAGACACCAGTTTTACTGATACTTGTGACATTTTGAGGCGTTAACCTTCAAGGGGATGAAGTTGTACCTTCTACCCAGGGTTACGGAGCTCCGCGCAGGGTAAGATTTCAGGTATCACCCCTGCCTGGATGTGTGAATAACCAACACACCTAAGACACCACAAAGTGTATTTAACCCCTGTACAGTTACAGGGAAAGGTCTGCAAGGCTTTGGGCCTACCTCCAGCCTCCAGGCAGCCGTTTTAGCGAATCTTGTGACATTTGGAGGTGTTAAGCTTCAAGGGGATGAAGTTGTACCTTCTACCCAGGGTTATGGAGCTCCGCGCAGGGTAAGATTTCAGATTTCACCCCTAGATGGAGGTATGAAAACAAAGCACTTGACATACTCAGCAAAGTGTATGTAACTCCTTTGCACTTACAGGAAAAGGCCTGCAAGGCCTTGGGCCTACTTCCAGCATCCAGGCACCAGTTTTACTGATACTTGTGACATTTGGAGGTGTTAAGCTTCAAGCGGATGAAGTTGTACCTTCTACCCAGGGTTATGGAGCTCCTCGCAGGGTAAGATTTCAGATTTCACCCCTAGATGGAGGTATGAAAACAAAGCACTTGACATACTCAGCAAAGTGTATGTAACTCCTTTGCAGTTACAGGAAAAGGCCTGCAAGGCCTTGGGCCTACTTCCAGCATCCAGGCACCAGTTTTACTGATACTTGTGACATTTGGAGGTGTTAAGCTTCAAGGGGATGAAGTTGTACCTTCTACCCAGGGTTATGGAGCTCCGCGCAGGGTAAGATTTCAGGTATCACCCCCGCCTGGATGTGTGAATAACCAACACACCTCAGACACCACAAAGTGTATTTAACCCCTGTACAGTTACAGGGAAAGGTCTGCAAGGCCTTGGGCCTACCTCCAGCCTCCAGGCACCAGTTCTAATGAATCTTGTGACATTTGGAGGTGTTAAGCTTCAAGGGGATGACGTTGTACCTTCTACCCAGGGTTATGGAGCTCCGCGCAGGGTAAGATTCCAGATTTCACCCATAGCTGGATGTTTGAAAACAAAGCACTTCACATACTCAGCAAAGTGTATTTAACTACTTTGCAGTTACAGGAAAAGTCCTGCAAGGCATTGGGACTACTTCCAGCATCCAGGCAGCAGTTTTAATGAATCTTGTGACATTTGGAGGTGTTAAGCTTCAAGGGGACTAAGTTGTACCTTCTACCCAGGGTTATGGAGCTCCGCGCAGGGTAAGATTCCAGATTACACCCCTAGCTGGAGGTTTGAAAACAAAGCACTTCATATACTCTGCAAAGTGTATTTAACTCCTCTGCAGTTCCAGGAAAAGGCCTGCAAGGCCTTGGGCCTACTTCCAGCATCCAGGCACCAGTTTTGATGAATCTTGTGACATTTGGAGGTGTTAAGCTTCAAGGGGATGAAGTTGTACCTTCTACCCAGGGTTATGGATCTCGGCGCAGGGTAAGAATCCAGATATCACCCCTAGCTGGATGTTTGAAAACAAAGCACTTCACATACTCAGCAAAGTGTATTTATCTCCTTTGCAGTTCCAGGAAAAGGCCTGCAAGGCCTTGGGCCTACTTCCAGCATCCAGGAACCAGTTTTACTGATACTTGTGACATTGGGAGGTGTTAAGCTTCAAGGGGATCAAGTTGTACATTCTACCCAGGGTTATGGAGCTCCACGCAGGGTTAGATTCCAGATTACACCCCTAGCTGGAGGTTTGAAAACAAAGCACTTCATATACTCAGCAAAGTGTATTTAACTCCTCTGCAGTTCCAAGAAAAGGCCTGCAAGGCCTTGGGCCTACTTCCAGCATCCAGGCACCAGTTTTACTGATACTTGTGACATTTGGAGGTGTTAAGCTTCAAGGGGATGAAGTTGTACCTTCTACCCAGGGTTATGGAGCTCCGCGCAGGGTAAGATTTCAGATGACACCCCTAGCTGGATGTGTGAACACCCAACACATTACTGACACCACACAGTGTATTTAACCCAATTACAGTTACAGGGAAAGGTTTGCAAGGCCTTGGGCCTACCTCTAGCCCCCAGGCAGCAGTTTTAATGAATCTTGTGACATTTGGAGGGGTTAAGCTTCAAGGGGATGAAGTTGTACCTTCTACCAAGGGTTATGGAGCTCCGCGCAGGGTAAGATTCCAGATTTCACCCATAGCTGGATGTTTGAAAACAAAGCACTTCACATACTCAGCAAAGTGTATTGAATTACTTTGCAGTTACAGGAAAAGTCCTGCAAGGCATTGGGACTACTTCCAGCATCCAGGCAGCAGTTTTAATGAATCTTGTGACATTTGGAGGTGTTAAGCTTCAAGGGGACTAAGTTGTACCTTCTACCCAGGGTTATGGAGCTTCGCGCAGGGTAAGATTCCAGATTACACCCCTAGCTGGAGGTTTGAAAACAAAGCACTTCATATACTCTGCAAAGTGTATTTAACTCCTCTGCAGTTCCAGGAAAAGGCCTGCAAGGCCTTGGGCCTACTTCCAGCATCCAGGCACCAGTTTTGATGAATCTTGTGACATTTGGAGGTGTTAAGCTTCAAGGGGATGAAGTTGTACCTTCTACCCAGGGTTATGGAGCTCGGCGCAGGGTAAGAATCCAGATATCACCCCTAGCTGGATGTTTGAAAATAAAGCACTTCACATACTCAGCAAAGTGTATTTATCTCCTTTGCAGTTCCAGGAAAAGGCCTGCAAGGCCTTGGGCCTACTTCCAGCATCCAGACACCAGTTTTACTGATACTTGTGACATTTTGAGGCGTTAACCTTCAAGGGGATGAAGTTGTACCTTCTACCCAGGGTTACGGAGCTCCGCGCAGGGTAAGATTTCAGGTATCACCCCTGCCTGGATGTGTGAATAACCAACACACCTAAGACACCACAAAGTGTATTTAACCCCTGTACAGTTACAGGGAAAGGTCTGCAAGGCTTTGGGCCTACCTCCAGCCTCCAGGCAGCCGTTTTAGCGAATCTTGTGACATTTGGAGGTGTTAAGCTTCAAGGGGATGAAGTTGTACCTTCTACCCAGGGTTATGGAGCTCCGCGCAGGGTAAGATTTCAGATTTCACCCCTAGATGGAGGTATGAAAACAAAGCACTTGACATACTCAGCAAAGTGTATGTAACTCCTTTGCACTTACAGGAAAAGGCCTGCAAGGCCTTGGGCCTACTTCCAGCATCCAGGCACCAGTTTTACTGATACTTGTGACATTTGGAGGTGTTAAGCTTCAAGCGGATGAAGTTGTACCTTCTACCCAGGGTTATGGAGCTCCTCGCAGGGTAAGATTTCAGATTTCACCCCTAGATGGAGGTATGAAAACAAAGCACTTGACATACTCAGCAAAGTGTATGTAACTCCTTTGCAGTTACAGGAAAAGGCCTGCAAGGCCTTGGGCCTACTTCCAGCATCCAGGCACCAGTTTTACTGATACTTGTGACATTTGGAGGTGTTAAGCTTCAAGGGGATGAAGTTGTACCTTCTACCCAGGGTTATGGAGCTCCGCGCAGGGTAAGATTTCAGGTATCACCCCCGCCTGGATGTGTGAATAACCAACACACCTCAGACACCACAAAGTGTATTTAACCCCTGTACAGTTACAGGGAAAGGTCTGCAAGGCCTTGGGCCTACCTCCAGCCTCCAGGCACCAGTTCTAATGAATCTTGTGACATTTGGAGGTGTTAAGCTTCAAGGGGATGACGTTGTACCTTCTACCCAGGGTTATGGAGCTCCGCGCAGGGTAAGAATCCAGATATCACCCCTAGCTGGATGTTTGAAAACAAAGCACTTCATATACTCAGCAAAGTGTATTTAACTCCTCTGCAGTTCCAAGAAAAGGCCTGCAAGGCCTTGGGCCTACTTCCAGCATCCAGGCACCAGTTTTACTGATACTTGTGACATTTGGAGGTGTTAAGCTTCAAGGGGATGAAGTTGTACCTTCTACCCAGGGTTATGGAGCTCCGCGCAGGGTAAGATTTCAGGTATCACCCCCGCCTGGATGTGTGAATAACCAACACACCTCAGACACCACAAAGTGTATTTAACCCCTGTACAGTTACAGGGAAAGGTCTGCAAGGCCTTGGGCCTACCTCCAGCCTCCAGGCACCAGTTCTAATGAATCTTGTGACATTTGGAGGTGTTAAGCTTCAAGGGGATGACGTTGTACCTTCTACCCAGGGTTATGGAGCTCCGCGCAGGGTAAGATTCCAGATTCCACCCCTAGCTGGATGGTTGAAAACAAAGCACTTCACATTCTCAGCAAAGTGTATTTAACTACTTTGCAGTTACAGGAAAAGTCCTGCAAGGCATTGGGACTACTTCCAGCATCCAGGCACCAGTTTTGATGAATCTTGTGACATTTGGAGGTGTTAAGCTTCAAGGGGATGAAGTTGTACCTCCTACCCAGGTTTATGGAACTCCGCACGGGGTACGATTCCAGATTTCACCCCTAGCTGCACGTTTGAAAAGAAAGCACTTTACATACTCAGCAAAATGTATGTCACTCCTTTGCTGTAACAGGAAAAGGCCTGCTAGGCCTTGGGCCTACTTCCAGCATTTAGGCACCAGTTTTACTGATACTTGTGACATTTGGAAGTGTTAAGCTTCAAGGGGATGAAGTTGTCGCTTCTACCCAGGGTTATGGAGCTCCGCGCAGGGTAAGATTGCAGGTATCACCCCTGCCTAGATGTGTGAAAACCCAACTAGTCACATACACAACAGAGTGTATTTAACCCCTGAACAGTTACAGGGAAAGGTCTGCAAGGCTTTGGGCCTGCCTCCAGGTAGCAGTTTTAGTGAATCTTGTGACATTTGGAGGTGTTAAGCTTCAAGGGGATCAAGTTGTACCTTCTACCCAGGGTTATGGAGCTCCGCGCAGGGTAAGATTTCAGATTTCACCCCTAGATGGAGGTTTGAAAACAAACCACTTCATATACTCTGCAAAGTGTAGTTAACTTCTTTGCAGTGCCAGGAAAAGGCCTGCAAGGCCTTGGGCCTACTTCCAGCATCCAGACACCAGTTTTACTGATACTTGTGACATTTTGAGGCGTTAACCTTCAAGGGGATGAAGTTGTACCTTCTACCCAGGGTTACGGAGCTCCGCGCAGGGTAAGATTTCAGGTATCACCCCTGCCTGGATGTGTGAATAACCAACACACCTAAGACACCACAAAGTGTATTTAACCCCTGTACAGTTACAGGGAAAGGTCTGCAAGGCTTTGGGCCTACCTCCAGCCTCCAGGCAGCCGTTTTAGCGAATCTTGTGACATTTGGAGGTGTTAAGCTTCAAGGGGATGAAGTTGTACCTTCTACCCAGGGTTATGGAGCTCCGCGCAGGGTAAGATTTCAGATTTCACCCCTAGATGGAGGTATGAAAACAAAGCACTTGACATACTCAGCAAAGTGTATGTAACTCCTTTGCACTTACAGGAAAAGGCCTGCAAGGCCTTGGGCCTACTTCCAGCATCCAGGCACCAGTTTTACTGATACTTGTGACATTTGGAGGTGTTAAGCTTCAAGCGGATGAAGTTGTACCTTCTACCCAGGGTTATGGAGCTCCTCGCAGGGTAAGATTTCAGATTTCACCCCTAGATGGAGGTATGAAAACAAAGCACTTGACATACTCAGCAAAGTGTATGTAACTCCTTTGCAGTTACAGGAAAAGGCCTGCAAGGCCTTGGGCCTACTTCCAGCATCCAGGCACCAGTTTTACTGATACTTGTGACATTTGGAGGTGTTAAGCTTCAAGGGGATGAAGTTGTACCTTCTACCCAGGGTTATGGAGCTCCGCGCAGGGTAAGATTTCAGGTATCACCCCCGCCTGGATGTGTGAATAACCAACACACCTCAGACACCACAAAGTGTATTTAACCCCTGTACAGTTACAGGGAAAGGTCTGCAAGGCCTTGGGCCTACCTCCAGCCTCCAGGCACCAGTTCTAATGAATCTTGTGACATTTGGAGGTGTTAAGCTTCAAGGGGATGACGTTGTACCTTCTACCCAGGGTTATGGAGCTCCGCGCAGGGTAAGATTCCAGATTTCACCCATAGCTGGATGTTTGAAAACAAAGCACTTCACATACTCAGCAAAGTGTATTTAACTACTTTGCAGTTACAGGAAAAGTCCTGCAAGGCATTGGGACTACTTCCAGCATCCAGGCAGCAGTTTTAATGAATCTTGTGACATTTGGAGGTGTTAAGCTTCAAGGGGACTAAGTTGTACCTTCTACCCAGGGTTATGGAGCTCCGCGCAGGGTAAGATTCCAGATTACACCCCTAGCTGGAGGTTTGAAAACAAAGCACTTCATATACTCTGCAAAGTGTATTTAACTCCTCTGCAGTTCCAGGAAAAGGCCTGCAAGGCCTTGGGCCTACTTCCAGCATCCAGGCACCAGTTTTGATGAATCTTGTGACATTTGGAGGTGTTAAGCTTCAAGGGGATGAAGTTGTACCTTCTACCCAGGGTTATGGATCTCGGCGCAGGGTAAGAATCCAGATATCACCCCTAGCTGGATGTTTGAAAACAAAGCACTTCACATACTCAGCAAAGTGTATTTATCTCCTTTGCAGTTCCAGGAAAAGGCCTGCAAGGCCTTGGGCCTACTTCCAGCATCCAGGAACCAGTTTTACTGATACTTGTGACATTGGGAGGTGTTAAGCTTCAAGGGGATCAAGTTGTACATTCTACCCAGGGTTATGGAGCTCCACGCAGGGTTAGATTCCAGATTACACCCCTAGCTGGAGGTTTGAAAACAAAGCACTTCATATACTCAGCAAAGTGTATTTAACTCCTCTGCAGTTCCAAGAAAAGGCCTGCAAGGCCTTGGGCCTACTTCCAGCATCCAGGCACCAGTTTTGATGAATCTTGTGACATTTGGAGGTGTTAAGCTTCAAGGGGATGAAGTTGTACCTTCTACCGAGGGTTATGGAGCTCCGCGCAGGGTTAGATTTCAGATGACACCCCTAGCTGGATGTGTGAACACCCAACACATTACTGACACCACACAGTGTATTTAACCCAATTACAGTTACAGGGAAAGGTTTGCAAGGCCTTGGGCCTACCTCTAGCCCCCAGGCAGCAGTTTTAATGAATCTTGTGACATTTGGAGGGGTTAAGCTTCAAGGGGATGAAGTTGTACCTTCTACCAAGGGTTATGGAGCTCCGCGCAGGGTAAGATTCCAGATTTCACCCATAGCTGGATGTTTGAAAACAAAGCACTTCACATACTCAGCAAAGTGTATTGAATTACTTTGCAGTTACAGGAAAAGTCCTGCAAGGCATTGGGACTACTTCCAGCATCCAGGCAGCAGTTTTAATGAATCTTGTGACATTTGGAGGTGTTAAGCTTCAAGGGGACTAAGTTGTACCTTCTACCCAGGGTTATGGAGCTTCGCGCAGGGTAAGATTCCAGATATCACCCCTAGCTGGATGTTTGAAAACAAAGCACTTCATATACTCAGCAAAGTGTATTTAACTCCTCTGCAGTTCCAAGAAAAGGCCTGCAAGGCCTTGGGCCTACTTCCAGCATCCAGGCACCAGTTTTACTGATACTTGTGACATTTGGAGGTGTTAAGCTTCAAGGGGATGAAGTTGTACCTTCTACCCAGGGTTATGGAGCTCCGCGCAGGGTAAGATTTCAGGTATCACCCCCGCCTGGATGTGTGAATAACCAACACACCTCAGACACCACAAAGTGTATTTAACCCCTGTACAGTTACAGGGAAAGGTCTGCAAGGCCTTGGGCCTACTTCCAGCATCCAGACACCAGTTTTACTGATACTTGTGACATTTTGAGGCGTTAACCTTCAAGGGGATGAAGTTGTACCTTCTACCCAGGGTTACGGAGCTCCGCGCAGGGTAAGATTTCAGGTATCACCCCTGCCTGGATGTGTGAATAACCAACACACCTAAGACACCACAAAGTGTATTTAACCCCTGTACAGTTACAGGGAAAGGTCTGCAAGGCTTTGGGCCTACCTCCAGCCTCCAGGCAGCCGTTTTAGCGAATCTTGTGACATTTGGAGGTGTTAAGCTTCAAGGGGATGAAGTTGTACCTTCTACCCAGGGTTATGGAGCTCCGCGCAGGGTAAGATTTCAGATTTCACCCCTAGATGGAGGTATGAAAACAAAGCACTTGACATACTCAGCAAAGTGTATGTAACTCCTTTGCACTTACAGGAAAAGGCCTGCAAGGCCTTGGGCCTACTTCCAGCATCCAGGCACCAGTTTTACTGATACTTGTGACATTTGGAGGTGTTAAGCTTCAAGCGGATGAAGTTGTACCTTCTACCCAGGGTTATGGAGCTCCTCGCAGGGTAAGATTTCAGATTTCACCCCTAGATGGAGGTATGAAAACAAAGCACTTGACATACTCAGCAAAGTGTATGTAACTCCTTTGCAGTTACAGGAAAAGGCCTGCAAGGCCTTGGGCCTACTTCCAGCATCCAGGCACCAGTTTTACTGATACTTGTGACATTTGGAGGTGTTAAGCTTCAAGGGGATGAAGTTGTACCTTCTACCCAGGGTTATGGAGCTCCGCGCAGGGTAAGATTTCAGGTATCACCCCCGCCTGGATGTGTGAATAACCAACACACCTCAGACACCACAAAGTGTATTTAACCCCTGTACAGTTACAGGGAAAGGTCTGCAAGGCCTTGGGCCTACCTCCAGCCTCCAGGCACCAGTTCTAATGAATCTTGTGACATTTGGAGGTGTTAAGCTTCAAGGGGATGACGTTGTACCTTCTACCCAGGGTTATGGAGCTCCGCGCAGGGTAAGATTCCAGATTTCACCCATAGCTGGATGTTTGAAAACAAAGCACTTCACATACTCAGCAAAGTGTATTTAACTACTTTGCAGTTACAGGAAAAGTCCTGCAAGGCATTGGGACTACTTCCAGCATCCAGGCAGCAGTTTTAATGAATCTTGTGACATTTGGAGGTGTTAAGCTTCAAGGGGACTAAGTTGTACCTTCTACCCAGGGTTATGGAGCTCCGCGCAGGGTAAGATTCCAGATTACACCCCTAGCTGGAGGTTTGAAAACAAAGCACTTCATATACTCTGCAAAGTGTATTTAACTCCTCTGCAGTTCCAGGAAAAGGCCTGCAAGGCCTTGGGCCTACTTCCAGCATCCAGGCACCAGTTTTGATGAATCTTGTGACATTTGGAGGTGTTAAGCTTCAAGGGGATGAAGTTGTACCTTCTACCCAGGGTTATGGATCTCGGCGCAGGGTAAGAATCCAGATATCACCCCTAGCTGGATGTTTGAAAACAAAGCACTTCACATACTCAGCAAAGTGTATTTATCTCCTTTGCAGTTCCAGGAAAAGGCCTGCAAGGCCTTGGGCCTACTTCCAGCATCCAGGAACCAGTTTTACTGATACTTGTGACATTGGGAGGTGTTAAGCTTCAAGGGGATCAAGTTGTACATTCTACCCAGGGTTATGGAGCTCCACGCAGGGTTAGATTCCAGATTACACCCCTAGCTGGAGGTTTGAAAACAAAGCACTTCATATACTCAGCAAAGTGTATTTAACTCCTCTGCAGTTCCAAGAAAAGGCCTGCAAGGCCTTGGGCCTACTTCCAGCATCCAGGCACCAGTTTTACTGATACTTGTGACATTTGGAGGTGTTAAGCTTCAAGGGGATGAAGTTGTACCTTCTACCCAGGGTTATGGAGCTCCGCGCAGGGTAAGATTTCAGATGACACCCCTAGCTGGATGTGTGAACACCCAACACATTACTGACACCACACAGTGTATTTAACCCAATTACAGTTACAGGGAAAGGTTTGCAAGGCCTTGGGCCTACCTCTAGCCCCCAGGCAGCAGTTTTAATGAATCTTGTGACATTTGGAGGGGTTAAGCTTCAAGGGGATGAAGTTGTACCTTCTACCAAGGGTTATGGAGCTCCGCGCAGGGTAAGATTCCAGATTTCACCCATAGCTGGAGGTTTGAAAACAAAGCACTTCATATACTCAGCAAAGTGTATTTAACTCCTCTGCAGTTCCAAGAAAAGGCCTGCAAGGCCTTGGGCCTACTTCCAGCATCCAGGCACCAGTTTTGATGAATCTTGTGACATTTGGAGGTGTTAAGCTTCAAGGGGATGAAGTTGTACCTTCTACCGAGGGTTATGGAGCTCCGCGCAGGGTTAGATTTCAGATGACACCCCTAGCTGGATGTGTGAACACCCAACACATTACTGACACCACACAGTGTATTTAACCCAATTACAGTTACAGGGAAAGGTTTGCAAGGCCTTGGGCCTACCTCTAGCCCCCAGGCAGCAGTTTTAATGAATCTTGTGACATTTGGAGGGGTTAAGCTTCAAGGGGATGAAGTTGTACCTTCTACCAAGGGTTATGGAGCTCCGCGCAGGGTAAGATTCCAGATTTCACCCATAGCTGGATGTTTGAAAACAAAGCACTTCACATACTCAGCAAAGTGTATTGAATTACTTTGCAGTTACAGGAAAAGTCCTGCAAGGCATTGGGACTACTTCCAGCATCCAGGCAGCAGTTTTAATGAATCTTGTGACATTTGGAGGTGTTAAGCTTCAAGGGGACTAAGTTGTACCTTCTACCCAGGGTTATGGAGCTTCGCGCAGGGTAAGATTCCAGATATCACCCCTAGCTGGATGTTTGAAAACAAAGCACTTCATATACTCAGCAAAGTGTATTTAACTCCTCTGCAGTTCCAAGAAAAGGCCTGCAAGGCCTTGGGCCTACTTCCAGCATCCAGGCACCAGTTTTACTGATACTTGTGACATTTGGAGGTGTTAAGCTTCAAGGGGATGAAGTTGTACCTTCTACCCAGGGTTATGGAGCTCCGCGCAGGGTAAGATTTCAGGTATCACCCCCGCCTGGATGTGTGAATAACCAACACACCTCAGACACCACAAAGTGTATTTAACCCCTGTACAGTTACAGGGAAAGGTCTGCAAGGCCTTGGGCCTACTTCCAGCATCCAGACACCAGTTTTACTGATACTTGTGACATTTTGAGGCGTTAACCTTCAAGGGGATGAAGTTGTACCTTCTACCCAGGGTTACGGAGCTCCGCGCAGGGTAAGATTTCAGGTATCACCCCTGCCTGGATGTGTGAATAACCAACACACCTAAGACACCACAAAGTGTATTTAACCCCTGTACAGTTACAGGGAAAGGTCTGCAAGGCTTTGGGCCTACCTCCAGCCTCCAGGCAGCCGTTTTAGCGAATCTTGTGACATTTGGAGGTGTTAAGCTTCAAGGGGATGAAGTTGTACCTTCTACCCAGGGTTATGGAGCTCCGCGCAGGGTAAGATTTCAGATTTCACCCCTAGATGGAGGTATGAAAACAAAGCACTTGACATACTCAGCAAAGTGTATGTAACTCCTTTGCACTTACAGGAAAAGGCCTGCAAGGCCTTGGGCCTACTTCCAGCATCCAGGCACCAGTTTTACTGATACTTGTGACATTTGGAGGTGTTAAGCTTCAAGCGGATGAAGTTGTACCTTCTACCCAGGGTTATGGAGCTCCTCGCAGGGTAAGATTTCAGATTTCACCCCTAGATGGAGGTATGAAAACAAAGCACTTGACATACTCAGCAAAGTGTATGTAACTCCTTTGCAGTTACAGGAAAAGGCCTGCAAGGCCTTGGGCCTACTTCCAGCATCCAGGCACCAGTTTTACTGATACTTGTGACATTTGGAGGTGTTAAGCTTCAAGGGGATGAAGTTGTACCTTCTACCCAGGGTTATGGAGCTCCGCGCAGGGTAAGATTTCAGGTATCACCCCCGCCTGGATGTGTGAATAACCAACACACCTCAGACACCACAAAGTGTATTTAACCCCTGTACAGTTACAGGGAAAGGTCTGCAAGGCCTTGGGCCTACCTCCAGCCTCCAGGCACCAGTTCTAATGAATCTTGTGACATTTGGAGGTGTTAAGCTTCAAGGGGATGACGTTGTACCTTCTACCCAGGGTTATGGAGCTCCGCGCAGGGTAAGATTCCAGATTTCACCCATAGCTGGATGTTTGAAAACAAAGCACTTCACATACTCAGCAAAGTGTATTTAACTACTTTGCAGTTACAGGAAAAGTCCTGCAAGGCATTGGGACTACTTCCAGCATCCAGGCAGCAGTTTTAATGAATCTTGTGACATTTGGAGGTGTTAAGCTTCAAGGGGACTAAGTTGTACCTTCTACCCAGGGTTATGGAGCTCCGCGCAGGGTAAGATTCCAGATTACACCCCTAGCTGGAGGTTTGAAAACAAAGCACTTCATATACTCTGCAAAGTGTATTTAACTCCTCTGCAGTTCCAGGAAAAGGCCTGCAAGGCCTTGGGCCTACTTCCAGCATCCAGGCACCAGTTTTGATGAATCTTGTGACATTTGGAGGTGTTAAGCTTCAAGGGGATGAAGTTGTACCTTCTACCCAGGGTTATGGATCTCGGCGCAGGGTAAGAATCCAGATATCACCCCTAGCTGGATGTTTGAAAACAAAGCACTTCACATACTCAGCAAAGTGTATTTATCTCCTTTGCAGTTCCAGGAAAAGGCCTGCAAGGCCTTGGGCCTACTTCCAGCATCCAGGAACCAGTTTTACTGATACTTGTGACATTGGGAGGTGTTAAGCTTCAAGGGGATCAAGTTGTACATTCTACCCAGGGTTATGGAGCTCCACGCAGGGTTAGATTCCAGATTACACCCCTAGCTGGAGGTTTGAAAACAAAGCACTTCATATACTCAGCAAAGTGTATTTAACTCCTCTGCAGTTCCAAGAAAAGGCCTGCAAGGCCTTGGGCCTACTTCCAGCATCCAGGCACCAGTTTTGATGAATCTTGTGACATTTGGAGGTGTTAAGCTTCAAGGGGATGAAGTTGTACCTTCTACCGAGGGTTATGGAGCTCCGCGCAGGGTTAGATTTCAGATGACACCCCTAGCTGGATGTGTGAACACCCAACACATTACTGACACCACACAGTGTATTTAACCCAATTACAGTTACAGGGAAAGGTTTGCAAGGCCTTGGGCCTACCTCTAGCCCCCAGGCAGCAGTTTTAATGAATCTTGTGACATTTGGAGGGGTTAAGCTTCAAGGGGATGAAGTTGTACCTTCTACCAAGGGTTATGGAGCTCCGCGCAGGGTAAGATTCCAGATTTCACCCATAGCTGGATGTTTGAAAACAAAGCACTTCACATACTCAGCAAAGTGTATTGAATTACTTTGCAGTTACAGGAAAAGTCCTGCAAGGCATTGGGACTACTTCCAGCATCCAGGCAGCAGTTTTAATGAATCTTGTGACATTTGGAGGTGTTAAGCTTCAAGGGGACTAAGTTGTACCTTCTACCCAGGGTTATGGAGCTTCGCGCAGGGTAAGATTCCAGATATCACCCCTAGCTGGATGTTTGAAAACAAAGCACTTCATATACTCAGCAAAGTGTATTTAACTCCTCTGCAGTTCCAAGAAAAGGCCTGCAAGGCCTTGGGCCTACTTCCAGCATCCAGGCACCAGTTTTACTGATACTTGTGACATTTGGAGGTGTTAAGCTTCAAGGGGATGAAGTTGTACCTTCTACCCAGGGTTATGGAGCTCCGCGCAGGGTAAGATTTCAGGTATCACCCCCGCCTGGATGTGTGAATAACCAACACACCTCAGACACCACAAAGTGTATTTAACCCCTGTACAGTTACAGGGAAAGGTCTGCAAGGCCTTGGGCCTACTTCCAGCATCCAGACACCAGTTTTACTGATACTTGTGACATTTTGAGGCGTTAACCTTCAAGGGGATGAAGTTGTACCTTCTACCCAGGGTTACGGAGCTCCGCGCAGGGTAAGATTTCAGGTATCACCCCTGCCTGGATGTGTGAATAACCAACACACCTAAGACACCACAAAGTGTATTTAACCCCTGTACAGTTACAGGGAAAGGTCTGCAAGGCTTTGGGCCTACCTCCAGCCTCCAGGCAGCCGTTTTAGCGAATCTTGTGACATTTGGAGGTGTTAAGCTTCAAGGGGATGAAGTTGTACCTTCTACCCAGGGTTATGGAGCTCCGCGCAGGGTAAGATTTCAGATTTCACCCCTAGATGGAGGTATGAAAACAAAGCACTTGACATACTCAGCAAAGTGTATGTAACTCCTTTGCACTTACAGGAAAAGGCCTGCAAGGCCTTGGGCCTACTTCCAGCATCCAGGCACCAGTTTTACTGATACTTGTGACATTTGGAGGTGTTAAGCTTCAAGCGGATGAAGTTGTACCTTCTACCCAGGGTTATGGAGCTCCTCGCAGGGTAAGATTTCAGATTTCACCCCTAGATGGAGGTATGAAAACAAAGCACTTGACATACTCAGCAAAGTGTATGTAACTCCTTTGCAGTTACAGGAAAAGGCCTGCAAGGCCTTGGGCCTACTTCCAGCATCCAGGCACCAGTTTTACTGATACTTGTGACATTTGGAGGTGTTAAGCTTCAAGGGGATGAAGTTGTACCTTCTACCCAGGGTTATGGAGCTCCGCGCAGGGTAAGATTTCAGGTATCACCCCCGCCTGGATGTGTGAATAACCAACACACCTCAGACACCACAAAGTGTATTTAACCCCTGTACAGTTACAGGGAAAGGTCTGCAAGGCCTTGGGCCTACCTCCAGCCTCCAGGCACCAGTTCTAATGAATCTTGTGACATTTGGAGGTGTTAAGCTTCAAGGGGATGACGTTGTACCTTCTACCCAGGGTTATGGAGCTCCGCGCAGGGTAAGATTCCAGATTTCACCCATAGCTGGATGTTTGAAAACAAAGCACTTCACATACTCAGCAAAGTGTATTTAACTACTTTGCAGTTACAGGAAAAGTCCTGCAAGGCATTGGGACTACTTCCAGCATCCAGGCAGCAGTTTTAATGAATCTTGTGACATTTGGAGGTGTTAAGCTTCAAGGGGACTAAGTTGTACCTTCTACCCAGGGTTATGGAGCTCCGCGCAGGGTAAGATTCCAGATTACACCCCTAGCTGGAGGTTTGAAAACAAAGCACTTCATATACTCTGCAAAGTGTATTTAACTCCTCTGCAGTTCCAGGAAAAGGCCTGCAAGGCCTTGGGCCTACTTCCAGCATCCAGGCACCAGTTTTGATGAATCTTGTGACATTTGGAGGTGTTAAGCTTCAAGGGGATGAAGTTGTACCTTCTACCCAGGGTTATGGATCTCGGCGCAGGGTAAGAATCCAGATATCACCCCTAGCTGGATGTTTGAAAACAAAGCACTTCACATACTCAGCAAAGTGTATTTATCTCCTTTGCAGTTCCAGGAAAAGGCCTGCAAGGCCTTGGGCCTACTTCCAGCATCCAGGAACCAGTTTTACTGATACTTGTGACATTGGGAGGTGTTAAGCTTCAAGGGGATCAAGTTGTACATTCTACCCAGGGTTATGGAGCTCCACGCAGGGTTAGATTCCAGATTACACCCCTAGCTGGAGGTTTGAAAACAAAGCACTTCATATACTCAGCAAAGTGTATTTAACTCCTCTGCAGTTCCAAGAAAAGGCCTGCAAGGCCTTGGGCCTACTTCCAGCATCCAGGCACCAGTTTTGATGAATCTTGTGACATTTGGAGGTGTTAAGCTTCAAGGGGATGAAGTTGTACCTTCTACCGAGGGTTATGGAGCTCCGCGCAGGGTTAGATTTCAGATGACACCCCTAGCTGGATGTGTGAACACCCAACACATTACTGACACCACACAGTGTATTTAACCCAATTACAGTTACAGGGAAAGGTTTGCAAGGCCTTGGGCCTACCTCTAGCCCCCAGGCAGCAGTTTTAATGAATCTTGTGACATTTGGAGGGGTTAAGCTTCAAGGGGATGAAGTTGTACCTTCTACCAAGGGTTATGGAGCTCCGCGCAGGGTAAGATTCCAGATTTCACCCATAGCTGGATGTTTGAAAACAAAGCACTTCACATACTCAGCAAAGTGTATTGAATTACTTTGCAGTTACAGGAAAAGTCCTGCAAGGCATTGGGACTACTTCCAGCATCCAGGCAGCAGTTTTAATGAATCTTGTGACATTTGGAGGTGTTAAGCTTCAAGGGGACTAAGTTGTACCTTCTACCCAGGGTTATGGAGCTTCGCGCAGGGTAAGATTCCAGATATCACCCCTAGCTGGATGTTTGAAAACAAAGCACTTCATATACTCAGCAAAGTGTATTTAACTCCTCTGCAGTTCCAAGAAAAGGCCTGCAAGGCCTTGGGCCTACTTCCAGCATCCAGGCACCAGTTTTACTGATACTTGTGACATTTGGAGGTGTTAAGCTTCAAGGGGATGAAGTTGTACCTTCTACCCAGGGTTATGGAGCTCCGCGCAGGGTAAGATTTCAGGTATCACCCCCGCCTGGATGTGTGAATAACCAACACACCTCAGACACCACAAAGTGTATTTAACCCCTGTACAGTTACAGGGAAAGGTCTGCAAGGCCTTGGGCCTACTTCCAGCATCCAGACACCAGTTTTACTGATACTTGTGACATTTTGAGGCGTTAACCTTCAAGGGGATGAAGTTGTACCTTCTACCCAGGGTTACGGAGCTCCGCGCAGGGTAAGATTTCAGGTATCACCCCTGCCTGGATGTGTGAATAACCAACACACCTAAGACACCACAAAGTGTATTTAACCCCTGTACAGTTACAGGGAAAGGTCTGCAAGGCTTTGGGCCTACCTCCAGCCTCCAGGCAGCCGTTTTAGCGAATCTTGTGACATTTGGAGGTGTTAAGCTTCAAGGGGATGAAGTTGTACCTTCTACCCAGGGTTATGGAGCTCCGCGCAGGGTAAGATTTCAGATTTCACCCCTAGATGGAGGTATGAAAACAAAGCACTTGACATACTCAGCAAAGTGTATGTAACTCCTTTGCACTTACAGGAAAAGGCCTGCAAGGCCTTGGGCCTACTTCCAGCATCCAGGCACCAGTTTTACTGATACTTGTGACATTTGGAGGTGTTAAGCTTCAAGCGGATGAAGTTGTACCTTCTACCCAGGGTTATGGAGCTCCTCGCAGGGTAAGATTTCAGATTTCACCCCTAGATGGAGGTATGAAAACAAAGCACTTGACATACTCAGCAAAGTGTATGTAACTCCTTTGCAGTTACAGGAAAAGGCCTGCAAGGCCTTGGGCCTACTTCCAGCATCCAGGCACCAGTTTTACTGATACTTGTGACATTTGGAGGTGTTAAGCTTCAAGGGGATGAAGTTGTACCTTCTACCCAGGGTTATGGAGCTCCGCGCAGGGTAAGATTTCAGGTATCACCCCCGCCTGGATGTGTGAATAACCAACACACCTCAGACACCACAAAGTGTATTTAACCCCTGTACAGTTACAGGGAAAGGTCTGCAAGGCCTTGGGCCTACCTCCAGCCTCCAGGCACCAGTTCTAATGAATCTTGTGACATTTGGAGGTGTTAAGCTTCAAGGGGATGACGTTGTACCTTCTACCCAGGGTTATGGAGCTCCGCGCAGGGTAAGATTCCAGATTTCACCCATAGCTGGATGTTTGAAAACAAAGCACTTCACATACTCAGCAAAGTGTATTTAACTACTTTGCAGTTACAGGAAAAGTCCTGCAAGGCATTGGGACTACTTCCAGCATCCAGGCAGCAGTTTTAATGAATCTTGTGACATTTGGAGGTGTTAAGCTTCAAGGGGACTAAGTTGTACCTTCTACCCAGGGTTATGGAGCTCCGCGCAGGGTAAGATTCCAGATTACACCCCTAGCTGGAGGTTTGAAAACAAAGCACTTCATATACTCTGCAAAGTGTATTTAACTCCTCTGCAGTTCCAGGAAAAGGCCTGCAAGGCCTTGGGCCTACTTCCAGCATCCAGGCACCAGTTTTGATGAATCTTGTGACATTTGGAGGTGTTAAGCTTCAAGGGGATGAAGTTGTACCTTCTACCCAGGGTTATGGATCTCGGCGCAGGGTAAGAATCCAGATATCACCCCTAGCTGGATGTTTGAAAACAAAGCACTTCACATACTCAGCAAAGTGTATTTATCTCCTTTGCAGTTCCAGGAAAAGGCCTGCAAGGCCTTGGGCCTACTTCCAGCATCCAGGAACCAGTTTTACTGATACTTGTGACATTGGGAGGTGTTAAGCTTCAAGGGGATCAAGTTGTACATTCTACCCAGGGTTATGGAGCTCCACGCAGGGTTAGATTCCAGATTACACCCCTAGCTGGAGGTTTGAAAACAAAGCACTTCATATACTCAGCAAAGTGTATTTAACTCCTCTGCAGTTCCAAGAAAAGGCCTGCAAGGCCTTGGGCCTACTTCCAGCATCCAGGCACCAGTTTTGATGAATCTTGTGACATTTGGAGGTGTTAAGCTTCAAGGGGATGAAGTTGTACCTTCTACCGAGGGTTATGGAGCTCCGCGCAGGGTTAGATTTCAGATGACACCCCTAGCTGGATGTGTGAACACCCAACACATTACTGACACCACACAGTGTATTTAACCCAATTACAGTTACAGGGAAAGGTTTGCAAGGCCTTGGGCCTACCTCTAGCCCCCAGGCAGCAGTTTTAATGAATCTTGTGACATTTGGAGGGGTTAAGCTTCAAGGGGATGAAGTTGTACCTTCTACCAAGGGTTATGGAGCTCCGCGCAGGGTAAGATTCCAGATTTCACCCATAGCTGGATGTTTGAAAACAAAGCACTTCACATACTCAGCAAAGTGTATTGAATTACTTTGCAGTTACAGGAAAAGTCCTGCAAGGCATTGGGACTACTTCCAGCATCCAGGCAGCAGTTTTAATGAATCTTGTGACATTTGGAGGTGTTAAGCTTCAAGGGGACTAAGTTGTACCTTCTACCCAGGGTTATGGAGCTTCGCGCAGGGTAAGATTCCAGATATCACCCCTAGCTGGATGTTTGAAAACAAAGCACTTCATATACTCAGCAAAGTGTATTTAACTCCTCTGCAGTTCCAAGAAAAGGCCTGCAAGGCCTTGGGCCTACTTCCAGCATCCAGGCACCAGTTTTACTGATACTTGTGACATTTGGAGGTGTTAAGCTTCAAGGGGATGAAGTTGTACCTTCTACCCAGGGTTATGGAGCTCCGCGCAGGGTAAGATTTCAGGTATCACCCCCGCCTGGATGTGTGAATAACCAACACACCTCAGACACCACAAAGTGTATTTAACCCCTGTACAGTTACAGGGAAAGGTCTGCAAGGCCTTGGGCCTACTTCCAGCATCCAGACACCAGTTTTACTGATACTTGTGACATTTTGAGGCGTTAACCTTCAAGGGGATGAAGTTGTACCTTCTACCCAGGGTTACGGAGCTCCGCGCAGGGTAAGATTTCAGGTATCACCCCTGCCTGGATGTGTGAATAACCAACACACCTAAGACACCACAAAGTGTATTTAACCCCTGTACAGTTACAGGGAAAGGTCTGCAAGGCTTTGGGCCTACCTCCAGCCTCCAGGCAGCCGTTTTAGCGAATCTTGTGACATTTGGAGGTGTTAAGCTTCAAGGGGATGAAGTTGTACCTTCTACCCAGGGTTATGGAGCTCCGCGCAGGGTAAGATTTCAGATTTCACCCCTAGATGGAGGTATGAAAACAAAGCACTTGACATACTCAGCAAAGTGTATGTAACTCCTTTGCACTTACAGGAAAAGGCCTGCAAGGCCTTGGGCCTACTTCCAGCATCCAGGCACCAGTTTTACTGATACTTGTGACATTTGGAGGTGTTAAGCTTCAAGCGGATGAAGTTGTACCTTCTACCCAGGGTTATGGAGCTCCTCGCAGGGTAAGATTTCAGATTTCACCCCTAGATGGAGGTATGAAAACAAAGCACTTGACATACTCAGCAAAGTGTATGTAACTCCTTTGCAGTTACAGGAAAAGGCCTGCAAGGCCTTGGGCCTACTTCCAGCATCCAGGCACCAGTTTTACTGATACTTGTGACATTTGGAGGTGTTAAGCTTCAAGGGGATGAAGTTGTACCTTCTACCCAGGGTTATGGAGCTCCGCGCAGGGTAAGATTTCAGGTATCACCCCCGCCTGGATGTGTGAATAACCAACACACCTCAGACACCACAAAGTGTATTTAACCCCTGTACAGTTACAGGGAAAGGTCTGCAAGGCCTTGGGCCTACCTCCAGCCTCCAGGCACCAGTTCTAATGAATCTTGTGACATTTGGAGGTGTTAAGCTTCAAGGGGATGACGTTGTACCTTCTACCCAGGGTTATGGAGCTCCGCGCAGGGTAAGATTCCAGATTTCACCCATAGCTGGATGTTTGAAAACAAAGCACTTCACATACTCAGCAAAGTGTATTTAACTACTTTGCAGTTACAGGAAAAGTCCTGCAAGGCATTGGGACTACTTCCAGCATCCAGGCAGCAGTTTTAATGAATCTTGTGACATTTGGAGGTGTTAAGCTTCAAGGGGACTAAGTTGTACCTTCTACCCAGGGTTATGGAGCTCCGCGCAGGGTAAGATTCCAGATTACACCCCTAGCTGGAGGTTTGAAAACAAAGCACTTCATATACTCTGCAAAGTGTATTTAACTCCTCTGCAGTTCCAGGAAAAGGCCTGCAAGGCCTTGGGCCTACTTCCAGCATCCAGGCACCAGTTTTGATGAATCTTGTGACATTTGGAGGTGTTAAGCTTCAAGGGGATGAAGTTGTACCTTCTACCCAGGGTTATGGATCTCGGCGCAGGGTAAGAATCCAGATATCACCCCTAGCTGGATGTTTGAAAACAAAGCACTTCACATACTCAGCAAAGTGTATTTATCTCCTTTGCAGTTCCAGGAAAAGGCCTGCAAGGCCTTGGGCCTACTTCCAGCATCCAGGAACCAGTTTTACTGATACTTGTGACATTGGGAGGTGTTAAGCTTCAAGGGGATCAAGTTGTACATTCTACCCAGGGTTATGGAGCTCCACGCAGGGTTAGATTCCAGATTACACCCCTAGCTGGAGGTTTGAAAACAAAGCACTTCATATACTCAGCAAAGTGTATTTAACTCCTCTGCAGTTCCAAGAAAAGGCCTGCAAGGCCTTGGGCCTACTTCCAGCATCCAGGCACCAGTTTTGATGAATCTTGTGACATTTGGAGGTGTTAAGCTTCAAGGGGATGAAGTTGTACCTTCTACCGAGGGTTATGGAGCTCCGCGCAGGGTTAGATTTCAGATGACACCCCTAGCTGGATGTGTGAACACCCAACACATTACTGACACCACACAGTGTATTTAACCCAATTACAGTTACAGGGAAAGGTTTGCAAGGCCTTGGGCCTACCTCTAGCCCCCAGGCAGCAGTTTTAATGAATCTTGTGACATTTGGAGGGGTTAAGCTTCAAGGGGATGAAGTTGTACCTTCTACCAAGGGTTATGGAGCTCCGCGCAGGGTAAGATTCCAGATTTCACCCATAGCTGGATGTTTGAAAACAAAGCACTTCACATACTCAGCAAAGTGTATTGAATTACTTTGCAGTTACAGGAAAAGTCCTGCAAGGCATTGGGACTACTTCCAGCATCCAGGCAGCAGTTTTAATGAATCTTGTGACATTTGGAGGTGTTAAGCTTCAAGGGGACTAAGTTGTACCTTCTACCCAGGGTTATGGAGCTTCGCGCAGGGTAAGATTCCAGATATCACCCCTAGCTGGATGTTTGAAAACAAAGCACTTCATATACTCAGCAAAGTGTATTTAACTCCTCTGCAGTTCCAAGAAAAGGCCTGCAAGGCCTTGGGCCTACTTCCAGCATCCAGGCACCAGTTTTACTGATACTTGTGACATTTGGAGGTGTTAAGCTTCAAGGGGATGAAGTTGTACCTTCTACCCAGGGTTATGGAGCTCCGCGCAGGGTAAGATTTCAGGTATCACCCCCGCCTGGATGTGTGAATAACCAACACACCTCAGACACCACAAAGTGTATTTAACCCCTGTACAGTTACAGGGAAAGGTCTGCAAGGCCTTGGGCCTACTTCCAGCATCCAGACACCAGTTTTACTGATACTTGTGACATTTTGAGGCGTTAACCTTCAAGGGGATGAAGTTGTACCTTCTACCCAGGGTTACGGAGCTCCGCGCAGGGTAAGATTTCAGGTATCACCCCTGCCTGGATGTGTGAATAACCAACACACCTAAGACACCACAAAGTGTATTTAACCCCTGTACAGTTACAGGGAAAGGTCTGCAAGGCTTTGGGCCTACCTCCAGCCTCCAGGCAGCCGTTTTAGCGAATCTTGTGACATTTGGAGGTGTTAAGCTTCAAGGGGATGAAGTTGTACCTTCTACCCAGGGTTATGGAGCTCCGCGCAGGGTAAGATTTCAGATTTCACCCCTAGATGGAGGTATGAAAACAAAGCACTTGACATACTCAGCAAAGTGTATGTAACTCCTTTGCACTTACAGGAAAAGGCCTGCAAGGCCTTGGGCCTACTTCCAGCATCCAGGCACCAGTTTTACTGATACTTGTGACATTTGGAGGTGTTAAGCTTCAAGCGGATGAAGTTGTACCTTCTACCCAGGGTTATGGAGCTCCTCGCAGGGTAAGATTTCAGATTTCACCCCTAGATGGAGGTATGAAAACAAAGCACTTGACATACTCAGCAAAGTGTATGTAACTCCTTTGCAGTTACAGGAAAAGGCCTGCAAGGCCTTGGGCCTACTTCCAGCATCCAGGCACCAGTTTTACTGATACTTGTGACATTTGGAGGTGTTAAGCTTCAAGGGGATGAAGTTGTACCTTCTACCCAGGGTTATGGAGCTCCGCGCAGGGTAAGATTTCAGGTATCACCCCCGCCTGGATGTGTGAATAACCAACACACCTCAGACACCACAAAGTGTATTTAACCCCTGTACAGTTACAGGGAAAGGTCTGCAAGGCCTTGGGCCTACCTCCAGCCTCCAGGCACCAGTTCTAATGAATCTTGTGACATTTGGAGGTGTTAAGCTTCAAGGGGATGACGTTGTACCTTCTACCCAGGGTTATGGAGCTCCGCGCAGGGTAAGATTCCAGATTTCACCCATAGCTGGATGTTTGAAAACAAAGCACTTCACATACTCAGCAAAGTGTATTTAACTACTTTGCAGTTACAGGAAAAGTCCTGCAAGGCATTGGGACTACTTCCAGCATCCAGGCAGCAGTTTTAATGAATCTTGTGACATTTGGAGGTGTTAAGCTTCAAGGGGACTAAGTTGTACCTTCTACCCAGGGTTATGGAGCTCCGCGCAGGGTAAGATTCCAGATTACACCCCTAGCTGGAGGTTTGAAAACAAAGCACTTCATATACTCTGCAAAGTGTATTTAACTCCTCTGCAGTTCCAGGAAAAGGCCTGCAAGGCCTTGGGCCTACTTCCAGCATCCAGGCACCAGTTTTGATGAATCTTGTGACATTTGGAGGTGTTAAGCTTCAAGGGGATGAAGTTGTACCTTCTACCCAGGGTTATGGATCTCGGCGCAGGGTAAGAATCCAGATATCACCCCTAGCTGGATGTTTGAAAACAAAGCACTTCACATACTCAGCAAAGTGTATTTATCTCCTTTGCAGTTCCAGGAAAAGGCCTGCAAGGCCTTGGGCCTACTTCCAGCATCCAGGAACCAGTTTTACTGATACTTGTGACATTGGGAGGTGTTAAGCTTCAAGGGGATCAAGTTGTACATTCTACCCAGGGTTATGGAGCTCCACGCAGGGTTAGATTCCTGATTACACCCCTAGCTGGAGGTTTGAAAACAAAGCACTTCATATACTCAGCAAAGTGTATTTAACTCCTCTGCAGTTCCAAGAAAAGGCCTGCAAGGCCTTGGGCCTACTTCCAGCATCCAGGCACCAGTTTTACTGATACTTGTGACATTTGGAGGTGTTAAGCTTCAAGGGGATGAAGTTGTACCTTCTACCCAGGGTTATGGAGCTCCGCGCAGGGTAAGATTTCAGATGACACCCCTAGCTGGATGTGTGAACACCCAACACATTACTGACACCACACAGTGTATTTAACCCAATTACAGTTACAGGGAAAGGTTTGCAAGGCCTTGGGCCTACCTCTAGCCCCCAGGCAGCAGTTTTAATGAATCTTGTGACATTTGGAGGGGTTAAGCTTCAAGGGGATGAAGTTGTACCTTCTACCAAGGGTTATGGAGCTCCGCGCAGGGTAAGATTCCAGATTTCACCCATAGCTGGATGTTTGAAAACAAAGCACTTCACATACTCAGCAAAGTGTATTGAATTACTTTGCAGTTACAGGAAAAGTCCTGCAAGGCATTGGGACTACTTCCAGCATCCAGGCAGCAGTTTTAATGAATCTTGTGACATTTGGAGGTGTTAAGCTTCAAGGGGACTAAGTTGTACCTTCTACCCAGGGTTATGGAGCTTCGCGCAGGGTAAGATTCCAGATATCACCCCTAGCTGGATGTTTGAAAACAAAGCACTTCATATACTCAGCAAAGTGTATTTAACTCCTCTGCAGTTCCAAGAAAAGGCCTGCAAGGCCTTGGGCCTACTTCCAGCATCCAGGCACCAGTTTTACTGATACTTGTGACATTTGGAGGTGTTAAGCTTCAAGGGGATGAAGTTGTACCTTCTACCCAGGGTTATGGAGCTCCGCGCAGGGTAAGATTTCAGGTATCACCCCCGCCTGGATGTGTGAATAACCAACACACCTCAGACACCACAAAGTGTATTTAACCCCTGTACAGTTACAGGGAAAGGTCTGCAAGGCCTTGGGCCTACTTCCAGCATCCAGACACCAGTTTTACTGATACTTGTGACATTTTGAGGCGTTAACCTTCAAGGGGATGAAGTTGTACCTTCTACCCAGGGTTACGGAGCTCCGCGCAGGGTAAGATTTCAGGTATCACCCCTGCCTGGATGTGTGAATAACCAACACACCTAAGACACCACAAAGTGTATTTAACCCCTGTACAGTTACAGGGAAAGGTCTGCAAGGCTTTGGGCCTACCTCCAGCCTCCAGGCAGCCGTTTTAGCGAATCTTGTGACATTTGGAGGTGTTAAGCTTCAAGGGGATGAAGTTGTACCTTCTACCCAGGGTTATGGAGCTCCGCGCAGGGTAAGATTTCAGATTTCACCCCTAGATGGAGGTATGAAAACAAAGCACTTGACATACTCAGCAAAGTGTATGTAACTCCTTTGCACTTACAGGAAAAGGCCTGCAAGGCCTTGGGCCTACTTCCAGCATCCAGGCACCAGTTTTACTGATACTTGTGACATTTGGAGGTGTTAAGCTTCAAGCGGATGAAGTTGTACCTTCTACCCAGGGTTATGGAGCTCCTCGCAGGGTAAGATTTCAGATTTCACCCCTAGATGGAGGTATGAAAACAAAGCACTTGACATACTCAGCAAAGTGTATGTAACTCCTTTGCAGTTACAGGAAAAGGCCTGCAAGGCCTTGGGCCTACTTCCAGCATCCAGGCACCAGTTTTACTGATACTTGTGACATTTGGAGGTGTTAAGCTTCAAGGGGATGAAGTTGTACCTTCTACCCAGGGTTATGGAGCTCCGCGCAGGGTAAGATTTCAGGTATCACCCCCGCCTGGATGTGTGAATAACCAACACACCTCAGACACCACAAAGTGTATTTAACCCCTGTACAGTTACAGGGAAAGGTCTGCAAGGCCTTGGGCCTACCTCCAGCCTCCAGGCACCAGTTCTAATGAATCTTGTGACATTTGGAGGTGTTAAGCTTCAAGGGGATGACGTTGTACCTTCTACCCAGGGTTATGGAGCTCCGCGCAGGGTAAGATTCCAGATTTCACCCATAGCTGGATGTTTGAAAACAAAGCACTTCACATACTCAGCAAAGTGTATTTAACTACTTTGCAGTTACAGGAAAAGTCCTGCAAGGCATTGGGACTACTTCCAGCATCCAGGCAGCAGTTTTAATGAATCTTGTGACATTTGGAGGTGTTAAGCTTCAAGGGGACTAAGTTGTACCTTCTACCCAGGGTTATGGAGCTCCGCGCAGGGTAAGATTCCAGATTACACCCCTAGCTGGAGGTTTGAAAACAAAGCACTTCATATACTCTGCAAAGTGTATTTAACTCCTCTGCAGTTCCAGGAAAAGGCCTGCAAGGCCTTGGGCCTACTTCCAGCATCCAGGCACCAGTTTTGATGAATCTTGTGACATTTGGAGGTGTTAAGCTTCAAGGGGATGAAGTTGTACCTTCTACCCAGGGTTATGGATCTCGGCGCAGGGTAAGAATCCAGATATCACCCCTAGCTGGATGTTTGAAAACAAAGCACTTCACATACTCAGCAAAGTGTATTTATCTCCTTTGCAGTTCCAGGAAAAGGCCTGCAAGGCCTTGGGCCTACTTCCAGCATCCAGGAACCAGTTTTACTGATACTTGTGACATTGGGAGGTGTTAAGCTTCAAGGGGATCAAGTTGTACATTCTACCCAGGGTTATGGAGCTCCACGCAGGGTTAGATTCCAGATTACACCCCTAGCTGGAGGTTTGAAAACAAAGCACTTCATATACTCAGCAAAGTGTATTTAACTCCTCTGCAGTTCCAAGAAAAGGCCTGCAAGGCCTTGGGCCTACTTCCAGCATCCAGGCACCAGTTTTACTGATACTTGTGACATTTGGAGGTGTTAAGCTTCAAGGGGATGAAGTTGTACCTTCTACCCAGGGTTATGGAGCTCCGCGCAGGGTAAGATTTCAGATGACACCCCTAGCTGGATGTGTGAACACCCAACACATTACTGACACCACACAGTGTATTTAACCCAATTACAGTTACAGGGAAAGGTTTGCAAGGCCTTGGGCCTACCTCTAGCCCCCAGGCAGCAGTTTTAATGAATCTTGTGACATTTGGAGGGGTTAAGCTTCAAGGGGATGAAGTTGTACCTTCTACCAAGGGTTATGGAGCTCCGCGCAGGGTAAGATTCCAGATTTCACCCATAGCTGGATGTTTGAAAACAAAGCACTTCACATACTCAGCAAAGTGTATTGAATTACTTTGCAGTTACAGGAAAAGTCCTGCAAGGCATTGGGACTACTTCCAGCATCCAGGCAGCAGTTTTAATGAATCTTGTGACATTTGGAGGTGTTAAGCTTCAAGGGGACTAAGTTGTACCTTCTACCCAGGGTTATGGAGCTTCGCGCAGGGTAAGATTCCAGATTACACCCCTAGCTGGAGGTTTGAAAACAAAGCACTTCATATACTCTGCAAAGTGTATTTAACTCCTCTGCAGTTCCAGGAAAAGGCCTGCAAGGCCTTGGGCCTACTTCCAGCATCCAGGCACCAGTTTTGATGAATCTTGTGACATTTGGAGGTGTTAAGCTTCAAGGGGATGAAGTTGTACCTTCTACCCAGGGTTATGGAGCTCGGCGCAGGGTAAGAATCCAGATATCACCCCTAGCTGGATGTTTGAAAATAAAGCACTTCACATACTCAGCAAAGTGTATTTATCTCCTTTGCAGTTCCAGGAAAAGGCCTGCAAGGCCTTGGGCCTACTTCCAGCATCCAGGAACCAGTTTTACTGATACTTGTGACATTGGGAGGTGTTAAGCTTCAAGGGGATCAAGTTGTACATTCTACCCAGGGTTATGGAGTTCCACGCAGGGTTAGATTCCAGATTACACCCCTAGCTGGAGGTTTGAAAACAAAGCACTTCATATACTCAGCAAAGTGTATTTAACTCCTCTGCAGTTCCAAGAAAAGGCCTGCAAGGCCTTGGGCCTACTTCCAGCATCCAGGCACCAGTTTTACTGATACTTGTGACATTTGGAGGTGTTAAGCTTCAAGGGGATGAAGTTGTACCTTCTACCCAGGGTTATGGAGCTCCGCGCAGGGTAAGATTTCAGGTATCACCCCCGCCTGGATGTGTGAATAACCAACACACCTCAGACACCACAAAGTGTATTTAACCCCTGTACAGTTACAGGGAAAGGTCTGCAAGGCCTTGGGCCTACCTCCAGCCTCCAGGCACCAGTTCTAATGAATCTTGTGACATTTGGAGGTGTTAAGCTTCAAGGGGATAATGTTGTACCTTCTACCCAGGGTTATGGAGCTCCGCGCAGGGTAAGATTCCAGATTCCACCCCTAGCTGGATGGTTGAAAACAAAGCACTTCACATTCTCAGCAAAGTGTATTTAACTACTTTGCAGTTACAGGAAAAGTCCTGCAAGGCATTGGGACTACTTCCAGCATCCAGGCACCAGTTTTGATGAATCTTGTGACATTTGGAGGTGTTAAGCTTCAAGGGGATGAAGTTGTACCTTCTACCCAGAGTTATGGAGCTCCGCACCGGGTAAGATTCCAGATTTTACCCTTAGCTGCACGTTTGAAAAGAAAGCACTTTACATACTCAGCAAAGTGTATTTAACTCCTTTAGAGTAACAGGAAAAGGCCTGCAAGGCCTTGGGCCTACTTCCAGCATCCAGGCACCAGTTGTACTGATACTTGTGACATTTGGAGGTGTTAACCTTCAAAGGGTATGAAGTTGTACCTTCTACCCAGGGTTATGGAGCTCCGCGCAGGGTAAGATTTTAGGTATCACCCCTGCCTGGATGTGTGAATAACCAACACATCTCAGACAACACACAGTTTATTTAACCCCTTTACAGTTAGAGGGAAAGGTCTGCAAGGCCTTGGGCCTACCTCAAGCCTCCAGGCAGCAGTTTTAATGAATCTTGTGACATTTGGAGGTGTTAAGCTTCAAGGGGATGAAGTTGTACCTTCTACCCAGAGTTATGGAGCTCCGCACCGGGTAAGATTCCATATTTTACCCTTAGCTGCACGTTTGAAAAGAAAGCACTTTACATACTCAGCAAAGTGTATTTAACTCCTTTAGAGTAACAGGAAAAGGCCTGCAAGGCCTTGGGCCTACTTCCAGCATCCAGGCACCAGTTGTACTGATACTTGTGACATTTGGAGGTGTTAACCTTCAAAGGGTATGAAGTTGTACCTTCTACCCAGGGTTATGGAGCTCCGCGCAGGGTAAGATTTTAGGTATCACCCCTGCCTGGATGTGTGAATAACCAACACATCTCAGACAACACACAGTTTATTTAACCCCTTTACAGTTAGAGGGAAAGGTCTGCAAGGCCTTGGGCCTACCTCAAGCCTCCAGGCAGCAGTTTTAATGAATCTTGTGACATTTGGAGGTGTTAAGCTTCAAGGGGATGAAGTTGTACCTTCTACCCAGAGTTATGGAGCTCCGCACCGGGTAAGATTCCAGATTTTACCCTTAGCTGCCCGTTTGAAAAGAAAGCACTTTACATACTCAGCAAAGTGTATTTAACTCCTTTAGAGTAACAGGAAAAGGCCTGCAAGGCATTGGGCCTACTTCCAGCATCCAGGCACCAGTTTTGATGAATCTTGTGACATTTGGAGGTGTTAAGCTTCAAGGGGATGAAGTTGTCCCTTCTACCCAGGGTTATGGAGCTCCGCGCAGGGTAAGATTTCAGATGTCACCCCTAGCTGGATGTGTGAATAACCAACACATTACTGACACCACAAAGTGTATTTAACCCCTTTACAGTTACAAGGAAAGGTCTGCAAGGCCTTGGGCCTACCGCTAGCCTCCAGGCAGCAGTTTTAATGAATCTTGTGACATTTGGAGGTGTTATGCTTCAAGGGGATGAAGTTGTACCTTCTACCCAGGGTTATGGAGCTCCGCGCAGGGTAAGATTCCAGATTTCACCCATAGCTGGATGTTTGAAAACAAAGCACTTCACATACTCAGCAAAGTGTATTTAACTACATTGCAGTTACAGGAAAAGGCCTGCAAGGCCTTGGGCCTACTTCCAGCATCCAGGCACCGGTTTTACTGATACTTGTAACATTTGGAGGTGTTAAGCTTCAAGGGGATAAAGTTGTCACTTCTACCCAGGGTTATGGAGCTCCGCGCAGGGTAAGATTTCAGATGTCACCCCTAGCTGGATGTGTGAATAACCAACACATTACAGACACCACAAAGTGTATTTATCTCATTTGCAGTTCCAGGAAAAGGCCTGCAATGCCTTGGGCCTACTTCCAGCATCCAGGCACCAGTTTTGATGAATCTTGTGACATTTGGACGTGTTAAGCTTCAAGTGGATGAAGTTGTACCTTCTACCCAGGGTTATGGAGCTCCGCGCAGGGTCAGATTTCAGGTATCACCCCTTCCTGGATGTGTGAATAACCATTACATCTCAGACACTACAAAGTGTATTTAACCCCTTTACAGTTAGTGAAAGGTCTGAAGGCCTTGGGCCTACCTCCAGCCTCCAGGCAGCAGTTTTAATGAATCTTGTGACATTTGGAGGTGTTAAGCTTCAATGGGATGAAGTTGTACCTTCTACCCAGGGTTATGGAGCTCCGCGCAGGGTAAGATTCGAGATTAAACCCCTAGCTGGAGGTTTGAAAACAAAGCACTTCATATACTCAGCAAAGTGTATTTACCTCCTCTGCAGTTCCAGGAAAAGGCCTGCAAGGCCTTGGGCCTACTTACAGCATCCAGGCACCAGTTTTACTGATACTTGTGACATTTGGAGGTGTTAACTTTCAAAGGGTATGAAGTTGTACCTTCTACCCAGGGTTATGGAGCTCCGCGCAGGGTAAGATTTCAGCTATCACCCCTGCCTGGATGTGTGAATAACCAACACATCTCAGACACCACAGAGTGTATATAACCCCTTTACAGTTACAGGGAAAGGTCTGCATGGCCTTGGGCCTACCTCCAGCCGCCAGGCAGCAGTTTTAGTGAATCTTGTGACATTTGGAGGTGTTAAGCTTCAAGGGGATGCAGTTGTACCTTCTACCCAGGGTTATGGAGCTCCGCGCAGGGTAAGATTCGAGATTAAACCCCTAGCTGGAGGTTTGAAAACAAAGCACTTCATATACTCAGCAAAGTGTATTTAACTCCTCTGCAGTTCCAGGAAAAGGCCTGCAAGGCTTTGGGCCTACTTACAGCATCCAGGCACCAGTTTTACTGATACTTGTGACATTTTGAGGTGTTAACCTTCAAAGGGTATGAAGTTGTACCTTCTACCCAGGGTTATGGAGCTCCGCGCAGGGTAAGATTCCAGATTTCACCCATAGCTGGATGTTTGAAAACAAAGCACTTCATATACTCAGCAAAGTGTATTTAACTACTTTGCAGTTACAGGAAAAGTCCTGCAAGGCATTGGGACTACTTCCAGCATCCAGGCACCAGTTTTGATGAATCTTGTGACATTTGGAGGTGTTAAGCTTCAAGGGGATGAAGTTGTACCTTCTACCCAGGGTTATGGAGCTCCGCGCAGGGTAAGATTTCAGATGTCACCCCTAGCTGGATGTGTGAATAACCAACACATTACTGACACCACAAAGTGTATTTATCCCCTTTACAGTTACAGGGAAAGGTCTGCAAGGCCTTGGGCCTACCTCTAGTCTCCAGGCAGCAGTTTTAGTGAATCTTGCGACATTTGGAGGTGTTAAGCTTCAAGGGTATGAAGTTGTACCTTCTACCCAGGGTTGTGGAGCTCCGCGCAGGGTAAGATTCCAGATTACACCCCTAGCTGGAGGTTCGAAAACAAAGCACTTCATATACTCAACAAAGTGTATTTAACTCCTCTGCAGTTCCAGGAAAAGGCCTGCAAGGCCTTGGGCCTACTTACAGCATCCAGGCACCAGTTTTACTGAAACTTGGGACATTTGGAGGTGTTAAGCTTCAAGGGATGAAGTTGTCCCTTCTACCCAGGGTTATGGAGCTCCGCGCAGGGTAAGATTTCAGATGTCACCCCTAGCTGGATGTGTGAATAACCAACACATTACAGACACCACAAAGTGTATTTAACCCCTTTACAGTTACAGGGAAAGGTCTGCAAGGCCTTGGGCCTACCTCCAGCCTCCAGGCAGCAGTTTTAATGAATCTTGTGACATTTGGAGGTGTTAAGCTTCAAGGGGATGAGGTTGTACCTTCTACCCAGGGTTATGGAGCTCCGCGCAGGGTAAGATTCCAGATTTGACCCCTAGCTGGATGTTTGAAAACAAAGCACTTCACATACTCAGCAAAGTGTATTTAACTACTTTGCAGTTACAGGAAAAGTCCTGCAAGGCCTTGGGCCTACTTCCAGCAACCAGGCACCAGTTTTGATGAATCTTGTGACATTTGGAGGTGTTAAGCTTCAAGGGGATGAAGTTGTACCTTCTACCCAGGGTTATGGAGCTCCGCGCAGGGTAAGATTTCAGATGTCACCCCTAGCTGGATGTGTGAATAACCAACACATTACAGACACCACAAAGTGTATTTAACCCCTTTACAGTTACAGGGAAAGGTCTGCAAGGCCTTGGGCCTACCTCCAGCCTCCAGGCAGCAGTTTTAATGAATCTTGTGACATTTGGAGGTGTTAAGCTTCAAGGGGATGAGGTTGTACCTTCTACCCAGGGTTATGGAGCTCCGCGCAGGGTAAGATTCCAGATTTGACCCCTAGCTGGATGTTTGAAAACAAAGCACTTCACATACTCAGCAAAGTGTATTTAACTACTTTGCAGTTACAGGAAAAGTCCTGCAAGGCCTTGGGCCTACTTCCAGCAACCAGGCACCAGTTTTGATGAATCTTGTGACATTTGGAGGTGTTAAGCTTCAAGGGGATGAAGTTGTACCTTCTACCCAGGGTTATGGAGCTCCGCGCAGGGTAAGATTTCAGATGTCACCCCTAGCTGGATGTGTGAATAACCAACACATTACAGACACCACAAAGTGTATTTAAGCCCTTTACAGTTACAGGGAAAGGTCTGCAAGGCCTTGGGCCTACCTCCAGCCTCCAGGCAGCAGTTTTAATGAATCTTGTGACATTTGGAGGTGTTAAGCTTCGAGGGGATGAAGTTGTACCTTCTACCCAGGGTTATGGAGCTCCGCGCAGGGTAAGATTCGAGATTACACCCCTAGATGGAGGTTTGAAAACAAAGCACTTCATATACTCAGCAAAGTGTATTTAACTACTTTGCAGTTACAGGAAAAGTCCTGCAAGGCATTGGGACTACTTCCAGCATCCAGGCACAAGTTTTGATGAATCCTGAGACATTTGGAGGTGTTAAGCTTCATGGTGATGAAGTTGTACATTCTACCCAGGGTTGTGGAGCTCCGCGCAGGGTAAGATTCCAGATTACACCCCTAGCCGTAGGTTTGAAAACAAAGCACTTCATATACTCAGCAAAGTGTATTTAACGCATCTGCAGTTCCAGGAAAAGGCCTGCAAGGCCTTGGGCCTACTTACAGCATCCAGGCACCAGTTTTACTGATACTTGTGAAATTTGGAGGTGTTAACTTTCAAAGGGTATGAAGTTGTACCTTCTACCCAGGGTTATGGAGCTCCGCGCAGGGTAAGATTTCAGCTATCACCCCTGCCTGGATGTGTGAATAACCAACACATCTCAGACACCACAGAGTGTATTTAACCCCTTTACAGTTACAGGGAAAGGTCTGCATGGCCTTGGGCCTACCTCCAGCCTCCAGGCAGCAGTTTTAGTGAATCTTGTGACATTTGGAGGTGTTAAGCTTCAAGGGGATGCAGTTGTACCTTCTACCCAGGGTTATGGAGCTCCGCGCAGGGTAAGATTCGAGATTAAACCCCTAGCTGGAGGTTTGAAAACAAAGCACTTCATATACTCAGCAAAGTGAATTTAACTCCTCTGCAGTTCCAGGAAAAGGCCTGCAAGGCCTTGGGCCTACTTACAGCATCCAGGCACCAGTTTTACTGATACTTGTGACATTTTGAGGTGTTAACCTTCAAAGGGTATGAAGTTGTACCTTCTACCCAGGGTTATGGAGCTCTGCACAGGGTAAGATTCCAGATTTCACCCATAGCTGGATGTTTGAAAACAAAGCACTTCAAATACTCAGCAAAGTGTATTTAACTACTTTGCAGTTACAGGAAAAGTCCTGCAAGGCATTGGGACTACTTACAGCATCCAGGCACCAGTTTTACTGATTCTTGTGACATTTGTAGGTGTTAACTTTCAAAGGGTATGAAGTTGTTTCTTCAACCCAGGGTTATGGAGCTCCGCGCAGGGTAAGATTTCAGGTATCACCCCTGCCTGCATGTGTGAATAACCAACACATCTCAGACACCACAGAGTGTATTTTACCCCTTTACAGTTACAGGGAAAGGTCTGCAAGGCCTTGGGCCTACCTCTAGTCTCCAGGCAGCAGTTTTAGTGAATCTTGCGACATTTGGAGGTGTTAAGCTTCAAGGGGAAGAAGTTGTACCTTCTACCCAGGGTTGTGGAGCTCCGCGCAGGGTAAGATTCCTGATTACACCCCTAGCTGGAGGTTTGAAAACAAAGCACTTCATATACTCAACAAAGTGTATTTAACTCCTCTGCAGTTCCAGGAAAAGGCCTGCAAGGCATTGGGACTACTTCCAGCATCCAGGCACCAGTTTTGATGAATCTTGAGACATTTGGAGGTGTTAAGCTTCAAGGGGATGAAGTTGTACATTCAACCCAGGGTTGTGGAGCTCCGCGCAGGGTAGGATTCCTGATTACACCCCTAGCTGGAGGTTTGAAAACAAAGCACTTCATATACTCAACAAAGTGTATTTAACTCCTCTGCAGTTCCAGGAAAAGGCCTGCAAGGCCTTGGGCCTACTTCCAGCATCCAGGCACCAGTTTTACTGATACTTGTGTCATTTGGAGGTGTTAAGCTTCGAGGGGATGAAGTTGTACCTTCTACCCAGGGTTATGGAGCTCCGCGCAGGGTAAGATTTCAGATGTCACCCCTAGCTGGATGTGTGAATAACCAACACATTACAGACACCACAAAGTGTATTTAACCCCTTTACAGTTACAGGGAAAGGTCTGCAAGGCCTTGGGACTACCTCCAGCCTCCAGGCAGCAGTTTTAATGAATCTTGTGACATTTGGAGGTGTTAAGCTTCAAGGGGATGAGGTTGTACCTTCTACCCAGGGATATGTAGCTCCGCGCAGGGTAAGATTCCAGATTTCACCCCTAGCTGGATGTTTGAAAACAAAGCACTTCGCATACTCAGCAAATTGAATTTAACTACTTTGCAGTTACAGGAAAAGTCCTGCAAGGAATTGGGACTACTTCCAGCATCCAGGCACCAGTTCTGATGAATCCTGTGACATTTGGAGGTGTTTAGCTTCAAGGGGATGAAGTTGTCCCTTCTACCCAGGGTTATGGAGCTCCACGCAGGGTAAGATTTCAGATGTCACCCCTAGCTGGATGTGTGAATAACCATTACATCTCAGACACTACAAAGTGTATTTAACCCCTTTACAGTTACAGTGAAAGGTCTGCAAGGCCTTGGGCCTACCTCCAGCCTCCAGGAAAGCAGTTTTAATGAATCTTGTGACATTTGGAGGTGTTAAGCTTCAATGGGATGAAGTTGTACCTTCTGCCCAGGGTTATGGAGCTCCGCGCAGGGTAAGATTCCAGATTACACCCCTAGCTGGAGGTTTGAAAACAAAGCACTTCACATTCTCAGCAAAGTGTATTTAACTCCTTTGTAGTTACAGGAAAAGGCCTGCAATGCCTTGGGCCAACTTCCAGCCTGCAAGCACCAGTTTTACTGATACTTGTGACATTGGGAGGTGTTAAGCTTCAAGGGGATGAAGTTGTTCCTTCTACCCAGGGTTATGGAGCTCCGCGCAGGGTCAGATTTCAGGTATCACCCCCGCCTGGATTTGTGAATACCCATCACATCTCAGACACCTCAAAGTGTATTTAACCCCTTTACAGTTGCAGGGAAAGGTCTGCAAGGCCATGGTCCTACCTCCAGCCCCCAAGCAGCAGTTTTAATGAATCTTGTGACATTTGGAGGTGTTAAGCTTCAAAGGGATGAAGTTGCACCTTCTACCTAGGGTTATGGATCTCAGCGCAGAGTAAGATTTGAGCTTTCATCCCAGGCTGGAGGTGTGAAAGTAGGACACTTAACACACACGACAACGTGTATTTAACTCCTTTACAGTGTCAGAGCAAGGCCTGCAAGGCCCTGGGTGTGTTTCCAGCCTCCTGGCACCAGTTTTACCGAAACCAGTGACATTTGGTGGTGTTAAGCTACAAGGGATGAAGTCACACTGTCGACCCAGGGTCATGGAGCTCAGCGCAGGGTAAGATTTAAGGTTTCACCCCTGGCTGGAGGTGTTAAAGCAAAACACTTCACATGCCCAATAAAGTGCATTTCACCCCTTCACAGTATCAGGAAAGGCCTGCAAGGTCTTGGGCCTACTTCCAGCCTCCAAACACCAGTTTTACTGATACCTGTGACATTTTGGTGGTTTTCAACTTCAAGGGGATGAAGTCGCACCTTCTACCCAGGGTTATGGAGCTCAGGGCAGGGTAAGATTTAAAGTTTCACCCCTAGCTGGATGTTTTAAAGCAAAACACTTCACAAGCCCAATATAGTGTATTTCACCCCATCACAGTATCAGGAAAGGCCTGCAAGGCCTTGTGCCTGTTTCCAGCCTCCAGGCACCTGTTTTTGTGATACTTGAGACATTTGGAGTGTGTTCAGCTTCAAGGGGATGAAGTCGCACCTTCTACCCAGGGTTATGGAGCTCCGCGCAGGGTAAGATTTCAGGTTTAACCCCAAGCTGGAGGTGTGAAAATAGAACACTAGCCATACACGACAAAGTCTATTTCACTCCTTTACAGTATCAGGACAAGGCCTGCATGGCCTTGTGCCTGTTTCCATCCTCCAGGCACCTGTTTTTGTGATACTTGAGACATTTGGAGGTGTTCAGCTTCAAGGGGATGAAGTCGCACCTTCTACCCAGGGTTACGGAGCTCCGCGCAGGGTAAGATTTCAGGTTGCACCCCAGGATGGAGATGTGAAAATAAAACACGTACCATACCCAACAAAGTGTATTTCACTCCTTTACAGTATCAGGACAAGCCCTGCATGACCTTGTGCCTGTTTCCCGCCTCCAGGCACCTGTTTTTGTGATAATTGTGACATTTGGAGGTGTTCAGCTTCAAGGGGTTGAAGTTGTACCTCCTACCCAGTGTTATGGAGCTCCGCGCAGGGTAAGATTTCAGGTATCACCCCTGCCTGGATGTGTGAAAACCCAACACATCACATACACAACAAAGTGTATTTAACCCCTTTACAGTATCAGGAAAGGTCTGCAAGGCCTTGGGCCTACTTCCAGGCTGCAGGCACCAATTGTACTGATACCTGTGACATTTAGTGGTGTTAAGCTTCAAGGGGAAGAAGTCACACCTTCTACCCAGGGTTAAGGAGCTCAGCGCAGGGTAAGATTTCAGGTTATTCCCCTGGCTGGAGCTGATAAAGCACAACACTTCACATGCTCAATAAAGTGTACTTCACTCCTTTACACTATCAAAACATGGCCTTTTGCCTGTTTCCAGCCTCCAGGCACCTGTTTTTTTAAAACTTGTGACATTTGGAGGTGTTCAGCTTCAAGGGGATGTAGTCGCACCTTCTACCCAGTGTTATGGAGCTCCGCGCAGGGTAAGATTTCAGGTTTCACCCCAGGCTGGAGGTGTGAAAATAGAACACTTACCATACACACCAAAGTGCATTTAACTCCATTACAGTGCCGGAGCAAGGCCTGCAAGGCCCTGGGTGTGTTTCCAGCCTTCTGGCACCAGTTTTACCGATACCTAAGTCATTTGGGGTTGTTAGGCTACAAGGGTATGAAGTCACACTGTCTACCCAGGGTCATGGAGCTCAGCGCAGGGTAAGATTTCAGGTTTCACCCCTGCTGGAGGTGTTAAAGCAAAACACTGCACATGCCCAATACAGTGTATTTCACTCCTTCACAGTATCGGGAAAGGCCTGCAAGGCCTTGGGCCTACTTCCAGCCTCCAGGCATCAGTTGTACTGATAGTTGTGACATTTGTAGGTGTTCAACTTCAAGGGGATGAAGACGCACCTTCTACCCAGGGTTATGGAGCTCAGCGCAGGGTAAGATTACAGATTTCACCCCTAGCTGCACGTTTGAAAAGAAAGCACTTTACATACTCAGCAAAGTGTATTTAACTCCTTTGCAGTAACAGGAAAAGGCCTGCAAGGCCTTGGGCCTACTCCCAGCCTTCAGGCACCAATTTTACTGATATCTGTGACATTTGGTGGTGTTAAGCTTCAAGGGGAGTAAGTCACACCTTCTACCCAGGGTTAAGGAGCTCCGCGCAGGGTAAGATTTCTGGTTATTCCCCTGGCTAGAGGTGTGAAAAGAAAACCCTTCACTTGGTCAATAAAGTGAAGTGCACCCCTTTACAGTATCAGGACAAGGCCTGCAAGGCCTTGTGCTTGTTTCCTGGCTCCGGGCACCAGTTTTACTGATGCTTGTGACATATGCAGGTTTTAAACTTCAAGGGGATGAACTGGCACCTACTACCCAGGGATATGGAGCTCAGCGCAGGGTAAGATTTCAGGTTTCACCCCTGGCTGGAGGTGTGAAAACAAAACACTTCACATGCCCAATGAAGTGTATTTCACCCCTTTGCATTATCAGGAAAGGCATGCAATGCCTTTGGCCTATTTCTAACCTCCAGGCACCATTTTTTGTGACACATGTAACATTTGGAGATGTTAATCTTCAAAGGGATACAGTTGCTCCTTCTACCCAGGGCTATGGAACTACGCAGAGGGGGAGATTGCAGGTTTTCCCCTTGGATGCAGGCGGAGAAGTAAAATGCTTCCCTCAAATCCAAGGGGAAAGGCTGCAATCTTACCCTATGCCGAGCTCCGTAGTTCTGGGTAGAAGGAGTGCCATTGTCCCCTTGCAGCTGAGCACATCATAATTTCACAATTATCACTAAAACGTGTGTTTGGTGAATAGAAATGTGCCCATGTCTCTACAGGCCAAGGCATGATATTTCAAATGGGTGCATGTACCTTTTAGGCTAGGTGAAGTGTTTTCATTTCTTCACCTCCACCCGTGAGGGAAATGTTGAATCTTGCCCTGCGTGGAGCTCCAAATCCCTGGGTAGAAAGAGTGACTTAGTGCCCTTGAATCGGAAAACCCCATAATGTCACAAATATCACTAAAGCAGGTCCCTGGAGGGTAGAAATGCCCCAGTGCCCTGAAGGCTCTATTCTGATATGGTGACTGGTTTTTTTGTGCAGTTTTGGTCCATGTGAAGTATTTTATTCTTACACCTCCATCCCAGGGAAAGGCGTGAAATCTTTCCCTGTGCGGAGCTCCATATCTCGGGGTAGAAGGACTGACTTTGTCCCCTTGATCCTGGAAACCTCATTGTGTCAGATATATTACAAAAAACAGGTTCCTGGAAGCTAGGAATGGGCCTGGGTACCTGAAGGGTAAGATCTGAAACTGTGAATGGTGTTCATGTACGTTTTGGACTATGTGAAGTGTTTTCTTTGTGTTTCCTTCTACCGACATATAAGGCGAAACCCTGTAATTGGACCTCAATCAGGCTGCCATGCGCAGAACCTGATTTGTGGGCACAGGTCGCACTCTTGACATCCCATTTGATTCAGGAGTGGTCCCCACCCCAGCCATCGAGCTCAATACAACAGTGATAGTCAAAGGCCTCACTCTGTAGTGTGGGATGTATGTTGTAACAATTAGATTGCGGTACATTACATTGCTGTTTTAGGGGATTTCCACGACTTGCGCGGGAGGGCGCTCTACACTTAGGAATAGTATGATTTACTATTCCAACTCCAGCCTAAGTAAGGTAGGGAAGGTGTTGGAATTGTAAATCGCACTATTCCTTAGTCTAGTGCGCCCTCCCGTGCAAGTCGTGGAGAAGACTTGCGTTGTAAATGCAGCGATCGAAATGTACAGCGGTGTTTTGACCGCGTTGTTATGGTCGGGTCCCGTCCAAAGATGTCACCTGAGATGTAAACCTAACTCCAGCTGTGAAAATCAGCTCAGCAGAGGGCCTCCGTGCAGGTACTGGGGTCACCGTTTCAGGTGCATTCACACCCTCTGCTCTCACTCTGGGTGCCATTAAACATGTAGGTCTAACTCGGCCGCCTGCCTTTATTGTGTCACTGTGTGTTTATTATGTTTACTGTGCCCCCGTCTCGTCCAGCTCGGTGCTTGGCAGTGAATGCCCTCTGCCTGCATGCAGACATGCCAACCCTCCCGATTCAGGCGTGAGACTACCGATTTCAAGGCTAGTCTCCCGCCTCCCGATTCCTGCAAGAAACAACCCGATTCCTCGGGTTTCAGGTTGGTATTGTGTAAAGTGCCAATTCTTCCAGCAATAGTCAGAGTGGCGCCGCAGGGGTTCTAGAAGGGGTGAAAAACAACAAAGCGTCATTAACGAGGGAATGGTCTTTTAAAGACCTGTGAAGAATTGGGGGGAGGGGGGGGGGGGGGTGGAGGGCAGTGTGTGCAAGGGAAGCTGTTTTAGCCACGGGAGTGGGGGGGGGGGGTGGGGTGGGGTGGGGGGGGGGGGGGGGGGTAACATGCACTGCCAGCAACCTGCCCGGCCAGTGCACAACTCTTGCATCACACTCTCTCTGCCTGCCATTGCGCTCCTTGGTTCTGAAAGGTATGAGAAAACGTGTATTTGTGTTTCAAATGTCAAATCCTGAAGCAGCACACTTCAAAAGTCCATAGCCATACATGCCAGTAACCCGATTCAAGGCCCCAATCTCCCGATTTTTTTTTTAATCTCCCTCTTTGCTCTTCTGAAATGTTGGCATGTATGTGCATGTGAAGCTACCAGCGCGCAGCCGCCTTGTGATGCCCGTGAGTCTTGATGCCGGACCGTGCCCCGCTGCTTGTGAAAGTCCCCCCGGCTGCCCCCGAGCCTTGGGTGCCACAGCCGAGGGTGCAGGCGCGCGGCGAGGGCCCCCCCTGACCCCCGGGCCGGGTCTCCCTGGCGTTGTCTCCGCTCCCCGCGCTCGGCCGGCGGAGCCCTGTGTTACTTCGGCCCGGTGCAGGAGGCGCTCCCCGCGGCCCCCGGAGCCCCATGGTGACGCCACTTGGCCCGCTCCCTGCAGGAGGCCCCTCCCGCCCGCGGGCCGCCGCTCCCGGCCTCAGAGCGCGAGGGTGGACCGGGGAAAAGGGTCCCGGAGCCCGGGATTCCGGTCACGGAGGCGTCAGCCACCGGGGGAGGGCAGAGATTCACGGCGGATTGCAAGCCTCTGAGGACGGGGTCGGCTGAAACGGGGGCGGGCACGGGAAGGGGCTGAAGCTGGGCTTCCTTTCATGTGTGCATGGGAGCGTGTGTTTAACGGATTGTGTTTTAAAACTTTGAAACTCCGATGGTAGGAAACACAAAAGTCAGCTCGGAGCAGAGAGCCGAGCGCGCCTCGCACAGCCCTCTCTCCTCGGGACCAATCAGGGGCTGGCTCCTCCCTATATATGCACGGGGCTCGGGCCGGGGAGGTACATTTCTGTTCTGTGACAGCGTCAGCGTCGAGACTTGCATAGCAATGGCAGAAACCGCTCCAGCCGCCGCGGCTCCTCCCGCTGAGGTCGCCCCCAAGAAGAAGCAGAAGAAAGCAGCGGGGGCCTCCAAGGCCAAGAAGCCTTCCGGTCCCAGCGTGTCCGATCTGATCCTGAAGTGCGTGACCGCCTCGGCCGAGAGGAAGGGAGTCTCCCTGGTGGCCTTGAAGAAGGCGCTGACCGCCGCCGGCTACGATGCGGACAAGAACAAGAGCCGCGTCAAGGTCTCCCTCAAGAGCCTGGTCAGCAAAGGGGCCCTAGCCCAGCTGAAGGGCACCGGGGCCTCCGGATCCTTCAAGGTGAATAAGAAGCAGCTGGAAGGTAAGAAGGCGGCCAAGAAGTCAGCCTCCAAGACCAAGAAGCCAGCGGCCAAGAAAGCAGCCCCTGCAGCCAAGAAGCCCAAAAAGGCTCCCGCGGGGGTCAAGAAGAGCCCGAAGAAGGTCAAGAAGCCAGCGGCAGCCAAGAGCCCCAAGAAGCCCAAGGCTGCCCCCGCCAAGAAGGCTGCCAAGAGCCCAGCGAAAGCCAAGGCGGCGAAGCCCAAAGTAGCCAAGAAAAGCCCTGCCAAGGTAGTCAAACCCAAGGCAGCCAAGCCCAAAGCAGCGAAGCCCAAAAAGGCAGCGCCCAAGAAGAAGTAAGGGCTTGCACCGAGACACTGCAAACACAACGGCTCTTTTAAGGGCCACCACCCTGTCTAGCAGAGAGCGTGTTCATCCCCACCTTTGCACCCACCCAATGCCCCACTTCTCAAAAATAAACCGCACAATGCATCCATAGCGCACCTTTCCACGCGCGAGTGCCGCGTGTGATCTTGGCCATATAAACGGGTCTTTCGGTGCTGCGTGGATTGAAATCGGTATAACATAGACAATAAGGGGGTCTGGGAGTTATAAGACCTCCGTTTATAATACATGTGCAATAACGTGTGTGTCTCGGTGCTTTCACTGTACCCGGGCAGACTCGAAATAGTGTCTGCATAAAGCAGACGATTGTGCCCTTTCAATCGAGCAGTAGGTAACGGGGGAGTGTTCCAGGGTGAGCAGGGGCGGGTAAGAAGGGGGTCTGGGAGTCATAAGACCGGGGTTTATTATAAACGTGTGTGTGTGTGTTGGTGCTTTCACTGTCCCCGGGCAGACTCGAGCGCAGGTAACGGGGGGAGTGTTCCAGGGTGATAAGGGCAGTGTGCTTATGACATCTCGGGCTCCTCTCCCGGGGGACCGGGGTCGAGTCGTCGGCGTGACTACAGGTGGATGGACGGACACGGAGACAAAGGCTGGCCGAGGCGCGGGCTCCGGCTCCAACTCACGTCATCCAACCGGAGGCTTCTCTTTTATCCACAGCTCATTGGACAGCTAGGCTGCAGCCTCCCGTTCAGTAACCAATCGTTGCACTCCGCGGGCTATTTTCGAACGTGGGGCGGTCTCTTCAGCCAACCAGAGCAGCCCTCCGTCTGTGAGGGCATAAATAGAGCTCTTTCCCCAGTAGACGCCATTCTTCCTCGCTCGTCGCTGAGAGAGACCGCTCCCGCCATGGCCCGCACCAAGCAGACAGCCCGCAAGTCCACCGGCGGCAAAGCGCCCCGCAAGCAGCTGGCCACCAAGGCAGCCCGCAAGAGCGCGCCTGCCACCGGGGGAGTCAAGAAGCCTCACCGCTACCGGCCCGGCACCGTGGCTCTCCGCGAGATCCGCCGCTACCAGAAGTCCACCGAGCTCCTCATCCGCAAGCTGCCCTTCCAGCGCTTGGTGAGGGAGATCGCCCAGGACTTCAAGACCGACCTGCGCTTCCAGAGCTCCGCCGTCATGGCCCTGCAGGAGGCCAGCGAGGCCTACCTGGTCGGGCTCTTCGAGGACACCAACCTGTGCGCCATCCACGCCAAGAGGGTGACCATCATGCCCAAGGACATCCAGCTGGCCCGCCGCATCCGAGGCGAGAGGGCCTAAGGGGACAGACCGACCCGAACAACCACCACAACGGCTCTTTTAAGGGCCACCACCCTGTCACCTTTGAGCTTCTCTTATCTGCCATGGTCTACAGGTTAGGGAGGAGGGGCTGTCAATACCACGAGCACCGGGCAACTTATACCGCTTCTGGGGAAACCAGAGCACTCTGTGTCCACAGTGCACAAACACCTCTTCCACGTGCCCTTCATTTGAAGCGTTGTTTGGGTAGAGGGTTGTGGTAGGGATCCGCGGGTCACAAGCCACCGCTTTTGGGCATCTGTGCTCCCGGTACATCGGGTTCTGAGAGTACCACGAGTACTGGGCAACTTATACAGGCTCTGGGGGTGACCAGTGCCTTCCGTCTTCACAGTGCACAAAACACCTCGTCAATGTGCCCGTCATTTAATGGAGGCAGGGATCCGCTGGTCACCAGCCAGCGCTATGAGGCATCTGTGCTCCCGGTACATGGGGTTCATGTGTAGCCGTTCCCCTGGGTCTGGAAATTCAAACACAACGTTAATTAAACAAGCACACATTAAAGCTGCTCGCCCATAACATGGAAAGCAAATTGCCCGGGAGTAGCTGTGTGAATTGCCAGCAGGTTTATTTAACATCGTTACATTACAGTGCATGGGTGGCACTTGGTCCCAAAGAGGGCTCATTCATATAGACATGTTTATTGAAAGGGGCAAAACGGGCTGCCTGCTCCAGCGTCCCTCGGTGTGCAGCAAACCCCGGGAGAGCGGCGCTTTCTGCGCTCAACATTACCCCTATTAAAAACACATATTCTTCTGTCATACCAGAGTTACATTAGCTCTTAGGGGAGGAAGTGGTTGGCCCTTAAAAGAGCCGTTGTGTTCGTTGAGGTGCGCCTGGAAGCCTTACTTGGCGCTGGTGTACTTGGTGACGGCCTTGGTGCCCTCCGACACGGCGTGCTTGGCCAGCTCTCCGGGCAGCAGAAGGCGGACTGCGGTCTGGATCTCCCGTGAGGTGATGGTGCGCCGCGAGTTGTAGAGGGCCAGTTTGGAAGACTCTGAAGCGATGCGCTCAAAGATGTCGTTCACGAAGGAGTTCATGATGCCCATGGCCTTGGAGGAGATGCCGGTGTCCGGGTGCACCTGCTTCATCACTTTGTAAATGTAGATGGCATAGCTTTCCTTCCTGCTCCTCTTGCGCTTCTTCCCGTCCTTCTTAGGCGGCTTGGAGAGCGCTTTCTTGGAGCCCTTCTTGGGAGCCGGCGCGGACTTGGCTGGTTCAGGCATGGTCGAGTATCTTTCACCGCGTGCTGTGGAGCCGAGAGAAATAAAGTCTAAGCGCCCGGCACTTGTATTTATAGCCTGGGCGTGCAAAGCAGCCTCTCATTGGCAGGCTCTCCCTTCTCATTGGCAGGCGTAGGCCGGGCCCCCACTTCCTAGTGTGATGCGGTTCTGGGACTCTGATTGGCTAAACAGAAGCTCGCCTCCCTCCAATGAGAAGTACTATCAGCGACTAGCTGTCAACCAATCAGACGCTCCCGAAGTCTTTATATCACCGGAGTCCAGCAGGAAGAGCAGTATCATTCTCGCTGTTGTGTGACTGAGCCCCTAGATCGATCGCCATGTCTGGACGCGGAAAGCAAGGAGGAAAGGCCCGCGCCAAGGCCAAGACACGCTCTTCCAGGGCCGGGCTCCAGTTCCCCGTGGGCCGTGTGCACAGGCTGCTCCGGAAGGGAAGCTACGCCGAGAGGGTGGGCGCTGGTGCCCCCGTCTACCTGGCTGCAGTGCTGGAGTACCTGACCGCCGAGATCCTGGAGCTGGCTGGCAACGCCGCCCGGGACAACAAGAAGACCCGCATCATCCCCAGACACCTCCAGCTGGCCATCCGCAACGACGAGGAGCTGAACAAGCTGCTGGGCCGAGTCACCATCGCCCAGGGAGGAGTCCTGCCCAACATCCAGGCCGTGCTGCTGCCCAAGAAAACCGAGAGCCACAAGGCACAGGGCAAAGCAAGCAAGTAAAGGCCCGCAGACCCCCGTGGAAACACACCCTAAACACAAAGGCTCTTTTCAGGGCCATCCACAGACTCCATCAAAGAGCGTATCCGTGCCGAGGTGTTACTCTGGCGGCTTCATAGATGCGGCAGCGCCCGCGCCGTCGCTTCATAGGTGGGACACAGTCCAAGCCCTCGGCCCTGCATATAAATGTTGCCCCCGTCCCCAAAGCCCAGCTTCGAGTCCGATATCCATAATGTTTTTCTAATAAAAATCCTATATTTATTTGGCATCTTTTTGGGGCAGACGCCACAACCGGGCGCGAGATGGGGACCGTTACGGGATTGCAGGCGGCCAAACACAGCGGGGTGGTGCCGGTGAGGCCTTTAACGTGTGTTGGGCTCCATTAAACATGTCCGAGGCTTCTGTTCATATTGGGAGGGGGCGCCGAAAGAGAGGGTTAGGCGGGCCGCGGTCACAAGTAGGGGCCGGGAAGAGAGGTGCCTTGGGCGCGAGACGTGGACAGTGTTACGGGGTTGCAGGCAGTCACACACAGCGGGGAGGAGCCGGTGTGGGCTCCATTGAAACATGTCCTAAGCATCTGTTCATATTGGGAGGGGCACGGAACGAGAGGGTTAGGCGGGCCGCGGTCACAAGTGGGGGCCGGGAAAAGAGGTGCCTTGGGCGCGAGACTTGGACAGTGTTACGGGATTGCAGGCGGTGTCACACAGCGGGGTGGTGCCGGTGTGGGCTCCATTGAAACAAGTCCGAGGCTTCGGTTCATATTGGGAGGGGGCACCGAACGAGAGGGTTAGGCGGGCTGCGGTCACAAGTGGGGGTCGGGAAGGGAGGTGCCTTGGGCGCGAGACGTGGACGGTTTTACGGGGTTGCAGGCGGTGTCACACAGCGGGGTGGAGCCGGTGTGGACTCCATTGGAACATGTCCGAGGCTTCTGTTCATATTGGGAGGGGGGCACGGAACGAGAGGGTTAGGCGGGCTGCGGTCACAAGTGGGGGCCGGGAAGGGAGGCGTGTGCGTGTGTTTCACTGTGATCTGTGCACTGGCGGCAGCTGCTGAGCCAGCCCGCCATAACAAAGGCGGGCTGGGAGCCCGCTCTTTTTCAAACGGCAACGGCCTCTCCAGCCCCCGCTCCCTGCAGAGGGCGGGCCGCGGCCGGGCTCGGGCTCTCCCGCCTCACAGGGGCGGGCGCTTGGAGCTCCCGCGCAGGTCCGCTCTCCTCCATATAACGAGCCGGTGCGGGGCTGGAGCTATCACTTCTGCTCACAGCACCGAGAGGAGAACATGTCTGGACGCGGCAAAGGAGGGAAGGGGCTCGGCAAAGGCGGCGCCAAGAGGCACCGCAAGGTGCTCCGGGACAACATCCAGGGCATCACCAAGCCGGCCATTCGCCGCCTGGCGCGCCGTGGCGGAGTCAAGCGCATCTCCGGCCTCATCTACGAGGAGACCCGCGGAGTGCTGAAGGTTTTCTTGGAGAACGTGATTCGGGACGCCGTCACCTACACCGAGCACGCCAAGAGGAAGACCGTCACCGCCATGGATGTGGTTTATGCCCTGAAGCGCCAGGGCCGCACCCTCTACGGATTCGGCGGTTAAACACTCGACTTGCCCACGGAATAAAAAAAAGAAAAAACAACCCAAAGGCTCTTTTAAGGGCCGACCACCATGTCTTGTGAGAGCTGGGTCTATGAACTATTATTCCCGCAGCGCAGGGCTGCTAGCTAGGCCCACACTCGGCCGGGAGGGGAGGAGGGAGGAACCCGGGGATTCGCTCCGCAGCCACTCTGCTATGGAAGGCGGGTTCAGCCCCCGCCACCATGGAGCACTGGACTGGGTACCCAAGGCGTGTTTAGCCCGCCCCAGGGGCCCGTTATCCTGGGGAGATAAGGCAGGGTTAGCCCGGCCCAGGGGCTCGCCATCATGGAGCCCTTGCCCGCGGACCTACGGTGGGTTTAGCCCGGCCCTGGGCCCTATGGGCCTGCCGTTTCCCGACTATTAAGCCCCCTTGGGGCTTACAGCTTAACATGGAAGAGGAACAAAGTTGGAGGTAGCGCGGCCGTTCCGCCGCCCGGCCATCTGGTCGCCAAGCTCAGTGGGCCATCTGGTCGCACAGCTCAGTGGGCCATCTGGTCGCACCATCGTGCGGTGACCAGATGGCCCAGTGTGCCGAGCGACCAGATGGCCGGGCGGCGGAACGGCCGCGCTTACTCCAACTTTGTCTCCCGTCCGGGCGCTGTAAGCCCCCACTCCGTGGGGGCTTAATACTCCATAAAGTAGTGTTCCCATGCCGGCCCATAGGAAGTGGGTGTGGGATCCTAATTTTTTTGGCGAACCATCATGACCGTTTACGGGCCCCTGTGGGTCTTTAAGCACCCGTTTCCGTTTTTTTCCCCCTCCTTTGTGGGCAGTTTGGTTCAAGGGGACCATGGCACTACTTGTACCCAGGGCTGGGGAGCTCCGATTCGGGTAAAATTTCCTGCTTTCCCTCTTAGCTGGAGGTCGGCCCAAAAAAAAAAAAAACTATATATACACATTTTTATTGTATTGCTTTTTTTTAAACTATATATAATAAACATATATTTTTTTTTTTTACTAACTCTCTAGGTTCAAGGGGACAAAGTCACTGTTTCTACCCGAGGCTATGGAGCTCCGATCCGGGTAACATTTCCGGTTTTCCCCCTTAGCTGGAGGTCGGCCCCCCCCCCAAAAAAAACTATATATGCACATTTTTATTGTATTGCTTTTTTATAACTATATATAATAAACATTTTTTTTTACCAACTCTCTAGGTTCAAGGGGACAAAGTCACTGTTTCTACCCGAGGCTATGGAGCTCCGATCCGGGTAAAATTTCCGGTTTTCCCCCTTAGCTGGAGGTAAGCAGAAAAAAACATTTTTTTTTTTTTAAATTAATTTTATACTAACTCTTTAGGTTCAAGGGGACAAAGTCACTTTTCCTACCCAGGGCTGGTGAGCTCTGATTCGGACTCCCACATGCCCAATGAAGTGTATTTCACCCCTTTGCATTATCAGGAAAGGCCTGCAAAGCCTTTGGCCTATTTCTAACCTCCAGGCACCATTTTATTTCTGATACATGTAACATTTGGAGGTGGTAATCTTCAAAGGGATACAGTTGCTCCTTCTACCCAGGGCTATGGAACTACGCACAGGGGGAGATCGCAGGTTTTCCCCTTGGGAGGAGGCGGAGAAGTAAAACACTTCCCTCAAATCCTTCAAGGCATTGGGACTACTTCCAGCCTCCAGGCACCAGTTTTGATGAATCTTGTGACATTTGGAGGTGTTAAGCTTCAAGGGGATGAAGTTGTACCTCCTACCCAGGTTTATGGAACTCCGCACGGGGTACGATTCCAGATTTCACCCCTAGCTGCACGTTTGAAAAGAAAGCACTTTACATACTCAGCAAAATGTATGTCACTCCTTTGCTGTAACAGGGAAAGGCCTGCTAGGCCTTGGGCCTACTTCCAGCATTTAGGCACCAGTTTTACTGATACTTGTGACATTTGGAAGTGTTAAGCTTCAAGGGGATGAAGTTGTCGCTTCTACCCAGGGTTATGGAGCTCCGCGCAGGGTAAGATTGCAGGTATCACCCCTGCCTAGATGTGTGAAAACCCAACTAGTCACATACACAACAGAGTGTATTTAACCCCTGAACAGTTACAGGGAAAGGTCTGCAAGGCTTTGGGCCTACCTCCAGCCTCCAGGTAGCAGTTTTAGTGAATCTTGTGACATTTGGAGGTGTTAAGCTTCAAGGGGATCAAGTTGTACCTTCTACCCAGGGTTATGGAGCTCCGCGCAGGGTAAGATTTCAGATTTCACCCCTAGATGGAGGTTTGAAAACAAACCACTTCATATACTCTGCAAAGTGTAGTTAACTTCTTTGCAGTGCCAGGAAAAGGCCTGCAAGGCCTTGGGCCTACTTCCAGCATCCAGACACCAGTTTTACTGATACTTGTGACATTTTGAGGCGTTAACCTTCAAGGGGATGAAGTTGTACCTTCTACCCAGGGTTACGGAGCTCCGCGCAGGGTAAGATTTCAGGTATCACCCCTGCCTGGATGTGTGAATAACCAACACACCTAAGACACCACAAAGTGTATTTAACCCCTGTACAGTTACAGGGAAAGGTCTGCAAGGCTTTGGGCCTACCTCCAGCCTCCAGGCAGCCGTTTTAGCGAATCTTGTGACATTTGGAGGTGTTAAGCTTCAAGGGGATGAAGTTGTACCTTCTACCCAGGGTTATGGAGCTCCGCGCAGGGTAAGATTTCAGATTTCACCCCTAGATGGAGGTATGAAAACAAAGCACTTGACATACTCAGCAAAGTGTATGTAACTCCTTTGCACTTACAGGAAAAGGCCTGCAAGGCCTTGGGCCTACTTCCAGCATCCAGGCACCAGTTTTACTGATACTTGTGACATTTGGAGGTGTTAAGCTTCAAGCGGATGAAGTTGTACCTTCTACCCAGGGTTATGGAGCTCCTCGCAGGGTAAGATTTCAGATTTCACCCCTAGATGGAGGTATGAAAACAAAGCACTTGACATACTCAGCAAAGTGTATGTAACTCCTTTGCAGTTACAGGAAAAGGCCTGCAAGGCCTTGGGCCTACTTCCAGCATCCAGGCACCAGTTTTACTGATACTTGTGACATTTGGAGGTGTTAAGCTTCAAGGGGATGAAGTTGTACCTTCTACCCAGGGTTATGGAGCTCCGCGCAGGGTAAGATTTCAGGTATCACCCCCGCCTGGATGTGTGAATAACCAACACACCTCAGACACCACAAAGTGTATTTAACCCCTGTACAGTTACAGGGAAAGGTCTGCAAGGCCTTGGGCCTACCTCCAGCCTCCAGGCACCAGTTCTAATGAATCTTGTGACATTTGGAGGTGTTAAGCTTCAAGGGGATGACGTTGTACCTTCTACCCAGGGTTATGGAGCTCCGCGCAGGGTAAGATTTCAGTTGTCACCCCTAGATGGAGGTATGAAAACAAAGCACTTTACATACTCAGCAAAGTGTATGTAACTCCTTTGCAGTAACAGGAAAAGGCCTGCAAGGCCTTGGGCCTACTTGCAGCATCCAGGCACCAGTTTTACTGATACTTGTGACATTTGGAGGTGTTAAGCTTCAAGGGGATGAAGTTGTACCTCCTACCCAGGTTTATGGAACTCCGCACGGGGTACGATTCCAGATTTCACCCCTAGCTGCACGTTTGAAAAGAAAGCACTTTACATACTCAGCAAAATGTATGTCACTCCTTTGCTGTAACAGGAAAAGGCCTGCTAGGCCTTGGGCCTACTTCCAGCATTTAGGCACCAGTTTTACTGATACTTGTGACATTTGGAAGTGTTAAGCTTCAAGGGGATGAAGTTGTCGCTTCTACCCAGGGTTATGGAGCTCCGCGCAAGGTAAGATTGCAGGTATCACCCCTGCCTAGATGTGTGAAAACCCAACTAGTCACATACACAACAGAGTGTATTTAACCCCTGAACAGTTACAAGGAAAGGTCTGCAAGGCTTTGGGCCTACCTCCAGCCTCCAGGTAGCAGTTTTAGTGAATCTTGTGACATTTGGAGGTGTTAAGCTTCAAGGGGATCAAGTTGTACCTTCTACCCAGGGTTATGGAGCTCCGCGCAGGGTAAGATTTCAGATTTCACCCCTAGATGGAGGTTTGAAAACAAACCACTTCATATACTCTGCAAAGTGTAGTTAACTTCTTTGCAGTGCCAGGAAAAGGCCTGCAAGGCCTTGGGCCTACTTCCAGCATCCAGACACCAGTTTTACTGATACTTGTGACATTTTGAGGTGTTAACCTTCAAGGGGATGAAGTTGTACCTTCTACCCAGGGTTACGGAGCTCCGCGCAGGGTAAGATTTCAGGTATCACCCCTGCCTGGATGTGTGAATAACCAACACACCTCAGACACCACAAAGTGTATTTAACCCCTGTACAGTTACAGGGAAAGGTCTGCAAGGCTTTGGGCCTACCTCCAGCCTCCAGGCAGCCGTTTTAGCGAATCTTGTGACATTTGGAGGTGTTAAGCTTCAAGGGGATGAAGTTGTACCTTCTACCCAGGGTTATGGAGCTCCGCGCAGGGTAAGATTTCAGATTTCACCCCTAGATGGAGGTATGAAAACAAAGCACTTGACATACTCAGCAAAGTGTATGTAACTCCTTTGCACTTACAGGAAAAGGCCTGCAAGGCCTTGGGCCTACTTCCAGCATCCAGGCACCAGTTTTACTGATACTTGTGACATTTGGAGGTGTTAAGCTTCAAGCGGATGAAGTTGTACCTTCTACCCAGGGTTATGGAGCTCCTCGCAGGGTAAGATTTCAGATTTCACCCCTAGATGGAGGTATGAAAACAAAGCACTTGACATACTCAGCAAAGTGTATGTAACTCCTTTGCAGTTACAGGAAAAGGCCTGCAAGGCCTTGGGCCTACTTCCAGCATCCAGGCACCAGTTTTACTGATACTTGTGACATTTGGAGGTGTTAAGCTTCAAGGGGATGAAGTTGTACCTTCTACCCAGGGTTATGGAGCTCCGCGCAGGGTAAGATTTCAGGTATCACCCCCGCCTGGATGTGTGAATAACCAACACACCTCAGACACCACAAAGTGTATTTAACCCCTGTACAGTTACAGGGAAAGGTCTGCAAGGCCTTGGGCCTACCTCCAGCCTCCAGGCACCAGTTCTAATGAATCTTGTGACATTTGGAGGTGTTAAGCTTCAAGGGGATGACGTTGTACCTTCTACCCAGGGTTATGGAGCTCCGCGCAGGGTAAGATTCCAGATTTCACCCATAGCTGGATGTTTGAAAACAAAGCACTTCACATACTCAGCAAAGTGTATTTAACTACTTTGCAGTTACAGGAAAAGTCCTGCAAGGCATTGGGACTACTTCCAGCATCCAGGCAGCAGTTTTAATGAATCTTGTGACATTTGGAGGTGTTAAGCTTCAAGGGGACTAAGTTGTACCTTCTACCCAGGGTTATGGAGCTCCGCGCAGGGTAAGATTCCAGATTACACCCCTAGCTGGAGGTTTGAAAACAAAGCACTTCATATACTCTGCAAAGTGTATTTAACTCCTCTGCAGTTCCAGGAAAAGGCCTGCAAGGCCTTGGGCCTACTTCCAGCATCCAGGCACCAGTTTTGATGAATCTTGTGACATTTGGAGGTGTTAAGCTTCAAGGGGATGAAGTTGTACCTTCTACCCAGGGTTATGGATCTCGGCGCAGGGTAAGAATCCAGATATCACCCCTAGCTGGATGTTTGAAAACAAAGCACTTCACATACTCAGCAAAGTGTATTTATCTCCTTTGCAGTTCCAGGAAAAGGCCTGCAAGGCCTTGGGCCTACTTCCAGCATCCAGGAACCAGTTTTACTGATACTTGTGACATTGGGAGGTGTTAAGCTTCAAGGGGATCAAGTTGTACATTCTACCCAGGGTTATGGAGCTCCACGCAGGGTTAGATTCCAGATTACACCCCTAGCTGGAGGTTTGAAAACAAAGCACTTCATATACTCAGCAAAGTGTATTTAACTCCTCTGCAGTTCCAAGAAAAGGCCTGCAAGGCCTTGGGCCTACTTCCAGCATCCAGGCACCAGTTTTGATGAATCTTGTGACATTTGGAGGTGTTAAGCTTCAAGGGGATGAAGTTGTACCTTCTACCGAGGGTTATGGAGCTCCGCGCAGGGTTAGATTTCAGATGACACCCCTAGCTGGATGTGTGAACACCCAACACATTACTGACACCACACAGTGTATTTAACCCAATTACAGTTACAGGGAAAGGTTTGCAAGGCCTTGGGCCTACCTCTAGCCCCCAGGCAGCAGTTTTAATGAATCTTGTGACATTTGGAGGGGTTAAGCTTCAAGGGGATGAAGTTGTACCTTCTACCAAGGGTTATGGAGCTCCGCGCAGGGTAAGATTCCAGATTTCACCCATAGCTGGATGTTTGAAAACAAAGCACTTCACATACTCAGCAAAGTGTATTGAATTACTTTGCAGTTACAGGAAAAGTCCTGCAAGGCATTGGGACTACTTCCAGCATCCAGGCAGCAGTTTTAATGAATCTTGTGACATTTGGAGGTGTTAAGCTTCAAGGGGACTAAGTTGTACCTTCTACCCAGGGTTATGGAGCTTCGCGCAGGGTAAGATTCCAGATTACACCCCTAGCTGGAGGTTTGAAAACAAAGCACTTCATATACTCTGCAAAGTGTATTTAACTCCTCTGCAGTTCCAGGAAAAGGCCTGCAAGGCCTTGGGCCTACTTCCAGCATCCAGGCACCAGTTTTGATGAATCTTGTGACATTTGGAGGTGTTAAGCTTCAAGGGGATGAAGTTGTACCTTCTACCCAGGGTTATGGAGCTCGGCGCAGGGTAAGAATCCAGATATCACCCCTAGCTGGATGTTTGAAAACAAAGCACTTCATATACTCAGCAAAGTGTATTTAACTCCTCTGCAGTTCCAAGAAAAGGCCTGCAAGGCCTTGGGCCTACTTCCAGCATCCAGGCACCAGTTTTACTGATACTTGTGACATTTGGAGGTGTTAAGCTTCAAGGGGATGAAGTTGTACCTTCTACCCAGGGTTATGGAGCTCCGCGCAGGGTAAGATTTCAGGTATCACCCCCGCCTGGATGTGTGAATAACCAACACACCTCAGACACCACAAAGTGTATTTAACCCCTGTACAGTTACAGGGAAAGGTCTGCAAGGCCTTGGGCCTACCTCCAGCCTCCAGGCACCAGTTCTAATGAATCTTGTGACATTTGGAGGTGTTAAGCTTCAAGGGGATGACGTTGTACCTTCTACCCAGGGTTATGGAGCTCCGCGCAGGGTAAGATTCCAGATTCCACCCCTAGCTGGATGGTTGAAAACAAAGCACTTCACATTCTCAGCAAAGTGTATTTAACTACTTTGCAGTTACAGGAAAAGTCCTGCAAGGCATTGGGACTACTTCCAGCATCCAGGCACCAGTTTTGATGAATCTTGTGACATTTGGAGGTGTTAAGCTTCAAGGGGATGAAGTTGTACCTCCTACCCAGGTTTATGGAACTCCGCACGGGGTACGATTCCAGATTTCACCCCTAGCTGCACGTTTGAAAAGAAAGCACTTTACATACTCAGCAAAATGTATGTCACTCCTTTGCTGTAACAGGAAAAGGCCTGCTAGGCCTTGGGCCTACTTCCAGCATTTAGGCACCAGTTTTACTGATACTTGTGACATTTGGAAGTGTTAAGCTTCAAGGGGATGAAGTTGTCGCTTCTACCCAGGGTTATGGAGCTCCGCGCAGGGTAAGATTGCAGGTATCACCCCTGCCTAGATGTGTGAAAACCCAACTAGTCACATACACAACAGAGTGTATTTAACCCCTGAACAGTTACAGGGAAAGGTCTGCAAGGCTTTGGGCCTACCTCCAGCCTCCAGGTAGCAGTTTTAGTGAATCTTGTGACATTTGGAGGTGTTAAGCTTCAAGGGGATCAAGTTGTACCTTCTACCCAGGGTTATGGAGCTCCGCGCAGGGTAAGATTTCAGATTTCACCCCTAGATGGAGGTTTGAAAACAAACCACTTCATATACTCTGCAAAGTGTAGTTAACTTCTTTGCAGTGCCAGGAAAAGGCCTGCAAGGCCTTGGGCCTACTTCCAGCATCCAGACACCAGTTTTACTGATACTTGTGACATTTTGAGGCGTTAACCTTCAAGGGGATGAAGTTGTACCTTCTACCCAGGGTTACGGAGCTCCGCGCAGGGTAAGATTTCAGGTATCACCCCTGCCTGGATGTGTGAATAACCAACACACCTAAGACACCACAAAGTGTATTTAACCCCTGTACAGTTACAGGGAAAGGTCTGCAAGGCTTTGGGCCTACCTCCAGCCTCCAGGCAGCCGTTTTAGCGAATCTTGTGACATTTGGAGGTGTTAAGCTTCAAGGGGATGAAGTTGTACCTTCTACCCAGGGTTATGGAGCTCCGCGCAGGGTAAGATTTCAGATTTCACCCCTAGATGGAGGTATGAAAACAAAGCACTTGACATACTCAGCAAAGTGTATGTAACTCCTTTGCACTTACAGGAAAAGGCCTGCAAGGCCTTGGGCCTACTTCCAGCATCCAGGCACCAGTTTTACTGATACTTGTGACATTTGGAGGTGTTAAGCTTCAAGCGGATGAAGTTGTACCTTCTACCCAGGGTTATGGAGCTCCTCGCAGGGTAAGATTTCAGATTTCACCCCTAGATGGAGGTATGAAAACAAAGCACTTGACATACTCAGCAAAGTGTATGTAACTCCTTTGCAGTTACAGGAAAAGGCCTGCAAGGCCTTGGGCCTACTTCCAGCATCCAGGCACCAGTTTTACTGATACTTGTGACATTTGGAGGTGTTAAGCTTCAAGGGGATGAAGTTGTACCTTCTACCCAGGGTTATGGAGCTCCGCGCAGGGTAAGATTTCAGGTATCACCCCCGCCTGGATGTGTGAATAACCAACACACCTCAGACACCACAAAGTGTATTTAACCCCTGTACAGTTACAGGGAAAGGTCTGCAAGGCCTTGGGCCTACCTCCAGCCTCCAGGCACCAGTTCTAATGAATCTTGTGACATTTGGAGGTGTTAAGCTTCAAGGGGATGACGTTGTACCTTCTACCCAGGGTTATGGAGCTCCGCGCAGGGTAAGATTCCAGATTTCACCCATAGCTGGATGTTTGAAAACAAAGCACTTCACATACTCAGCAAAGTGTATTTAACTACTTTGCAGTTACAGGAAAAGTCCTGCAAGGCATTGGGACTACTTCCAGCATCCAGGCAGCAGTTTTAATGAATCTTGTGACATTTGGAGGTGTTAAGCTTCAAGGGGACTAAGTTGTACCTTCTACCCAGGGTTATGGAGCTCCGCGCAGGGTAAGATTCCAGATTACACCCCTAGCTGGAGGTTTGAAAACAAAGCACTTCATATACTCTGCAAAGTGTATTTAACTCCTCTGCAGTTCCAGGAAAAGGCCTGCAAGGCCTTGGGCCTACTTCCAGCATCCAGGCACCAGTTTTGATGAATCTTGTGACATTTGGAGGTGTTAAGCTTCAAGGGGATGAAGTTGTACCTTCTACCCAGGGTTATGGATCTCGGCGCAGGGTAAGAATCCAGATATCACCCCTAGCTGGATGTTTGAAAACAAAGCACTTCACATACTCAGCAAAGTGTATTTATCTCCTTTGCAGTTCCAGGAAAAGGCCTGCAAGGCCTTGGGCCTACTTCCAGCATCCAGGAACCAGTTTTACTGATACTTGTGACATTGGGAGGTGTTAAGCTTCAAGGGGATCAAGTTGTACATTCTACCCAGGGTTATGGAGCTCCACGCAGGGTTAGATTCCAGATTACACCCCTAGCTGGAGGTTTGAAAACAAAGCACTTCATATACTCAGCAAAGTGTATTTAACTCCTCTGCAGTTCCAAGAAAAGGCCTGCAAGGCCTTGGGCCTACTTCCAGCATCCAGGCACCAGTTTTGATGAATCTTGTGACATTTGGAGGTGTTAAGCTTCAAGGGGATGAAGTTGTACCTTCTACCGAGGGTTATGGAGCTCCGCGCAGGGTTAGATTTCAGATGACACCCCTAGCTGGATGTGTGAACACCCAACACATTACTGACACCACACAGTGTATTTAACCCAATTACAGTTACAGGGAAAGGTTTGCAAGGCCTTGGGCCTACCTCTAGCCCCCAGGCAGCAGTTTTAATGAATCTTGTGACATTTGGAGGGGTTAAGCTTCAAGGGGATGAAGTTGTACCTTCTACCAAGGGTTATGGAGCTCCGCGCAGGGTAAGATTCCAGATTTCACCCATAGCTGGATGTTTGAAAACAAAGCACTTCACATACTCAGCAAAGTGTATTGAATTACTTTGCAGTTACAGGAAAAGTCCTGCAAGGCATTGGGACTACTTCCAGCATCCAGGCAGCAGTTTTAATGAATCTTGTGACATTTGGAGGTGTTAAGCTTCAAGGGGACTAAGTTGTACCTTCTACCCAGGGTTATGGAGCTTCGCGCAGGGTAAGATTCCAGATATCACCCCTAGCTGGATGTTTGAAAACAAAGCACTTCATATACTCAGCAAAGTGTATTTAACTCCTCTGCAGTTCCAAGAAAAGGCCTGCAAGGCCTTGGGCCTACTTCCAGCATCCAGGCACCAGTTTTACTGATACTTGTGACATTTGGAGGTGTTAAGCTTCAAGGGGATGAAGTTGTACCTTCTACCCAGGGTTATGGAGCTCCGCGCAGGGTAAGATTTCAGGTATCACCCCCGCCTGGATGTGTGAATAACCAACACACCTCAGACACCACAAAGTGTATTTAACCCCTGTACAGTTACAGGGAAAGGTCTGCAAGGCCTTGGGCCTACTTCCAGCATCCAGACACCAGTTTTACTGATACTTGTGACATTTTGAGGCGTTAACCTTCAAGGGGATGAAGTTGTACCTTCTACCCAGGGTTACGGAGCTCCGCGCAGGGTAAGATTTCAGGTATCACCCCTGCCTGGATGTGTGAATAACCAACACACCTAAGACACCACAAAGTGTATTTAACCCCTGTACAGTTACAGGGAAAGGTCTGCAAGGCTTTGGGCCTACCTCCAGCCTCCAGGCAGCCGTTTTAGCGAATCTTGTGACATTTGGAGGTGTTAAGCTTCAAGGGGATGAAGTTGTACCTTCTACCCAGGGTTATGGAGCTCCGCGCAGGGTAAGATTTCAGATTTCACCCCTAGATGGAGGTATGAAAACAAAGCACTTGACATACTCAGCAAAGTGTATGTAACTCCTTTGCACTTACAGGAAAAGGCCTGCAAGGCCTTGGGCCTACTTCCAGCATCCAGGCACCAGTTTTACTGATACTTGTGACATTTGGAGGTGTTAAGCTTCAAGCGGATGAAGTTGTACCTTCTACCCAGGGTTATGGAGCTCCTCGCAGGGTAAGATTTCAGATTTCACCCCTAGATGGAGGTATGAAAACAAAGCACTTGACATACTCAGCAAAGTGTATGTAACTCCTTTGCAGTTACAGGAAAAGGCCTGCAAGGCCTTGGGCCTACTTCCAGCATCCAGGCACCAGTTTTACTGATACTTGTGACATTTGGAGGTGTTAAGCTTCAAGGGGATGAAGTTGTACCTTCTACCCAGGGTTATGGAGCTCCGCGCAGGGTAAGATTTCAGGTATCACCCCCGCCTGGATGTGTGAATAACCAACACACCTCAGACACCACAAAGTGTATTTAACCCCTGTACAGTTACAGGGAAAGGTCTGCAAGGCCTTGGGCCTACCTCCAGCCTCCAGGCACCAGTTCTAATGAATCTTGTGACATTTGGAGGTGTTAAGCTTCAAGGGGATGACGTTGTACCTTCTACCCAGGGTTATGGAGCTCCGCGCAGGGTAAGATTCCAGATTTCACCCATAGCTGGATGTTTGAAAACAAAGCACTTCACATACTCAGCAAAGTGTATTTAACTACTTTGCAGTTACAGGAAAAGTCCTGCAAGGCATTGGGACTACTTCCAGCATCCAGGCAGCAGTTTTAATGAATCTTGTGACATTTGGAGGTGTTAAGCTTCAAGGGGACTAAGTTGTACCTTCTACCCAGGGTTATGGAGCTCCGCGCAGGGTAAGATTCCAGATTACACCCCTAGCTGGAGGTTTGAAAACAAAGCACTTCATATACTCTGCAAAGTGTATTTAACTCCTCTGCAGTTCCAGGAAAAGGCCTGCAAGGCCTTGGGCCTACTTCCAGCATCCAGGCACCAGTTTTGATGAATCTTGTGACATTTGGAGGTGTTAAGCTTCAAGGGGATGAAGTTGTACCTTCTACCCAGGGTTATGGATCTCGGCGCAGGGTAAGAATCCAGATATCACCCCTAGCTGGATGTTTGAAAACAAAGCACTTCACATACTCAGCAAAGTGTATTTATCTCCTTTGCAGTTCCAGGAAAAGGCCTGCAAGGCCTTGGGCCTACTTCCAGCATCCAGGAACCAGTTTTACTGATACTTGTGACATTGGGAGGTGTTAAGCTTCAAGGGGATCAAGTTGTACATTCTACCCAGGGTTATGGAGCTCCACGCAGGGTTAGATTCCAGATTACACCCCTAGCTGGAGGTTTGAAAACAAAGCACTTCATATACTCAGCAAAGTGTATTTAACTCCTCTGCAGTTCCAAGAAAGGGCCTGCAAGGCCTTGGGCCTACTTCCAGCATCCAGGCACCAGTTTTACTGATACTTGTGACATTTGGAGGTGTTAAGCTTCAAGGGGATGAAGTTGTACCTTCTACCCAGGGTTATGGAGCTCCGCGCAGGGTAAGATTTCAGATGACACCCCTAGCTGGATGTGTGAACACCCAACACATTACTGACACCACACAGTGTATTTAACCCAATTACAGTTACAGGGAAAGGTTTGCAAGGCCTTGGGCCTACCTCTAGCCCCCAGGCAGCAGTTTTAATGAATCTTGTGACATTTGGAGGGGTTAAGCTTCAAGGGGATGAAGTTGTACCTTCTACCAAGGGTTATGGAGCTCCGCGCAGGGTAAGATTCCAGATTTCACCCATAGCTGGATGTTTGAAAACAAAGCACTTCACATACTCAGCAAAGTGTATTGAATTACTTTGCAGTTACAGGAAAAGTCCTGCAAGGCATTGGGACTACTTCCAGCATCCAGGCAGCAGTTTTAATGAATCTTGTGACATTTGGAGGTGTTAAGCTTCAAGGGGACTAAGTTGTACCTTCTACCCAGGGTTATGGAGCTTCGCGCAGGGTAAGATTCCAGATTACACCCCTAGCTGGAGGTTTGAAAACAAAGCACTTCATATACTCTGCAAAGTGTATTTAACTCCTCTGCAGTTCCAGGAAAAGGCCTGCAAGGCCTTGGGCCTACTTCCAGCATCCAGGCACCAGTTTTGATGAATCTTGTGACATTTGGAGGTGTTAAGCTTCAAGGGGATGAAGTTGTACATTCTACCCAGGGTTATGGAGCTCGGCGCAGGGTAAGAATCCAGATATCACCCCTAGCTGGATGTTTGAAAATAAAGCACTTCACATACTCAGCAAAGTGTATTTATCTCCTTTGCAGTTCCAGGAAAAGGCCTGCAAGGCCTTGGGCCTACTTCCAGCATCCAGGAACCAGTTTTACTGATACTTGTGACATTGGGAGGTGTTAAGCTTCAAGGGGATCAAGTTGTACATTCTACCCAGGGTTATGGAGCTCCACGCAGGGTTAGATTCCAGATTACACCCCTAGCTGGAGGTTTGAAAACAAAGCACTTCATATACTCAGCAAAGTGTATTTAACTCCTCTGCAGTTCCAAGAAAAGGCCTGCAAGGCCTTGGGCCTACTTCCAGCATCCAGGCACCAGTTTTACTGATACTTGTGACATTTGGAGGTGTTAAGCTTCAAGGGGATGAAGTTGTACCTTCTACCCAGGGTTATGGAGCTCCGCGCAGGGTAAGATTCCAGATTCCACCCCTAGCTGGATGGTTGAAAACAAAGCACTTCACATTCTCAGCAAAGTGTATTTAACTACTTTGCAGTTACAGGAAAAGTCCTGCAAGGCATTGGGACTACTTCCAGCATCCAGGCACCAGTTTTGATGAATCTTGTGACATTTGGAGGTGTTAAGCTTCAAGGGGATGAAGTTGTACCTCCTACCCAGGTTTATGGAACTCCGCACGGGGTACGATTCCAGATTTCACCCCTAGCTGCACGTTTGAAAAGAAAGCACTTTACATACTCAGCAAAATGTATGTCACTCCTTTGCTGTAACAGGAAAAGGCCTGCTAGGCCTTGGGCCTACTTCCAGCATTTAGGCACCAGTTTTACTGATACTTGTGACATTTGGAAGTGTTAAGCTTCAAGGGGATGAAGTTGTCGCTTCTACCCAGGGTTATGGAGCTCCGCGCAGGGTAAGATTGCAGGTATCACCCCTGCCTAGATGTGTGAAAACCCAACTAGTCACATACACAACAGAGTGTATTTAACCCCTGAACAGTTACAGGGAAAGGTCTGCAAGGCTTTGGGCCTACCTCCAGCCTCCAGGTAGCAGTTTTAGTGAATCTTGTGACATTTGGAGGTGTTAAGCTTCAAGGGGATCAAGTTGTACCTTCTACCCAGGGTTATGGAGCTCCGCGCAGGGTAAGATTTCAGATTTCACCCCTAGATGGAGGTTTGAAAACAAACCACTTCATATACTCTGCAAAGTGTAGTTAACTTCTTTGCAGTGCCAGGAAAAGGCCTGCAAGGCCTTGGGCCTACTTCCAGCATCCAGACACCAGTTTTACTGATACTTGTGACATTTTGAGGCGTTAACCTTCAAGGGGATGAAGTTGTACCTTCTACCCAGGGTTACGGAGCTCCGCGCAGGGTAAGATTTCAGGTATCACCCCTGCCTGGATGTGTGAATAACCAACACACCTAAGACACCACAAAGTGTATTTAACCCCTGTACAGTTACAGGGAAAGGTCTGCAAGGCTTTGGGCCTACCTCCAGCCTCCAGGCAGCCGTTTTAGCGAATCTTGTGACATTTGGAGGTGTTAAGCTTCAAGGGGATGAAGTTGTACCTTCTACCCAGGGTTATGGAGCTCCGCGCAGGGTAAGATTTCAGATTTCACCCCTAGATGGAGGTATGAAAACAAAGCACTTGACATACTCAGCAAAGTGTATGTAACTCCTTTGCACTTACAGGAAAAGGCCTGCAAGGCCTTGGGCCTACTTCCAGCATCCAGGCACCAGTTTTACTGATACTTGTGACATTTGGAGGTGTTAAGCTTCAAGCGGATGAAGTTGTACCTTCTACCCAGGGTTATGGAGCTCCTCGCAGGGTAAGATTTCAGATTTCACCCCTAGATGGAGGTATGAAAACAAAGCACTTGACATACTCAGCAAAGTGTATGTAACTCCTTTGCAGTTACAGGAAAAGGCCTGCAAGGCCTTGGGCCTACTTCCAGCATCCAGGCACCAGTTTTACTGATACTTGTGACATTTGGAGGTGTTAAGCTTCAAGGGGATGAAGTTGTACCTTCTACCCAGGGTTATGGAGCTCCGCGCAGGGTAAGATTTCAGGTATCACCCCCGCCTGGATGTGTGAATAACCAACACACCTCAGACACCACAAAGTGTATTTAACCCCTGTACAGTTACAGGGAAAGGTCTGCAAGGCCTTGGGCCTACCTCCAGCCTCCAGGCACCAGTTCTAATGAATCTTGTGACATTTGGAGGTGTTAAGCTTCAAGGGGATGACGTTGTACCTTCTACCCAGGGTTATGGAGCTCCGCGCAGGGTAAGATTCCAGATTTCACCCATAGCTGGATGTTTGAAAACAAAGCACTTCACATACTCAGCAAAGTGTATTTAACTACTTTGCAGTTACAGGAAAAGTCCTGCAAGGCATTGGGACTACTTCCAGCATCCAGGCAGCAGTTTTAATGAATCTTGTGACATTTGGAGGTGTTAAGCTTCAAGGGGACTAAGTTGTACCTTCTACCCAGGGTTATGGAGCTCCGCGCAGGGTAAGATTCCAGATTACACCCCTAGCTGGAGGTTTGAAAACAAAGCACTTCATATACTCTGCAAAGTGTATTTAACTCCTCTGCAGTTCCAGGAAAAGGCCTGCAAGGCCTTGGGCCTACTTCCAGCATCCAGGCACCAGTTTTGATGAATCTTGTGACATTTGGAGGTGTTAAGCTTCAAGGGGATGAAGTTGTACCTTCTACCCAGGGTTATGGATCTCGGCGCAGGGTAAGAATCCAGATATCACCCCTAGCTGGATGTTTGAAAACAAAGCACTTCACATACTCAGCAAAGTGTATTTATCTCCTTTGCAGTTCCAGGAAAAGGCCTGCAAGGCCTTGGGCCTACTTCCAGCATCCAGGAACCAGTTTTACTGATACTTGTGACATTGGGAGGTGTTAAGCTTCAAGGGGATCAAGTTGTACATTCTACCCAGGGTTATGGAGCTCCACGCAGGGTTAGATTCCAGATTACACCCCTAGCTGGAGGTTTGAAAACAAAGCACTTCATATACTCAGCAAAGTGTATTTAACTCCTCTGCAGTTCCAAGAAAGGGCCTGCAAGGCCTTGGGCCTACTTCCAGCATCCAGGCACCAGTTTTACTGATACTTGTGACATTTGGAGGTGTTAAGCTTCAAGGGGATGAAGTTGTACCTTCTACCCAGGGTTATGGAGCTCCGCGCAGGGTAAGATTTCAGATGACACCCCTAGCTGGATGTGTGAACACCCAACACATTACTGACACCACACAGTGTATTTAACCCAATTACAGTTACAGGGAAAGGTTTGCAAGGCCTTGGGCCTACCTCTAGCCCCCAGGCAGCAGTTTTAATGAATCTTGTGACATTTGGAGGGGTTAAGCTTCAAGGGGATGAAGTTGTACCTTCTACCAAGGGTTATGGAGCTCCGCGCAGGGTAAGATTCCAGATTTCACCCATAGCTGGATGTTTGAAAACAAAGCACTTCACATACTCAGCAAAGTGTATTGAATTACTTTGCAGTTACAGGAAAAGTCCTGCAAGGCATTGGGACTACTTCCAGCATCCAGGCAGCAGTTTTAATGAATCTTGTGACATTTGGAGGTGTTAAGCTTCAAGGGGACTAAGTTGTACCTTCTACCCAGGGTTATGGAGCTTCGCGCAGGGTAAGATTCCAGATTACACCCCTAGCTGGAGGTTTGAAAACAAAGCACTTCATATACTCTGCAAAGTGTATTTAACTCCTCTGCAGTTCCAGGAAAAGGCCTGCAAGGCCTTGGGCCTACTTCCAGCATCCAGGCACCAGTTTTGATGAATCTTGTGACATTTGGAGGTGTTAAGCTTCAAGGGGATGAAGTTGTACATTCTACCCAGGGTTATGGAGCTCGGCGCAGGGTAAGAATCCAGATATCACCCCTAGCTGGATGTTTGAAAATAAAGCACTTCACATACTCAGCAAAGTGTATTTATCTCCTTTGCAGTTCCAGGAAAAGGCCTGCAAGGCCTTGGGCCTACTTCCAGCATCCAGGAACCAGTTTTACTGATACTTGTGACATTGGGAGGTGTTAAGCTTCAAGGGGATCAAGTTGTACATTCTACCCAGGGTTATGGAGCTCCACGCAGGGTTAGATTCCAGATTACACCCCTAGCTGGAGGTTTGAAAACAAAGCACTTCATATACTCAGCAAAGTGTATTTAACTCCTCTGCAGTTCCAAGAAAAGGCCTGCAAGGCCTTGGGCCTACTTCCAGCATCCAGGCACCAGTTTTACTGATACTTGTGACATTTGGAGGTGTTAAGCTTCAAGGGGATGAAGTTGTACCTTCTACCCAGGGTTATGGAGCTCCGCGCAGGGTAAGATTCCAGATTCCACCCCTAGCTGGATGGTTGAAAACAAAGCACTTCACATTCTCAGCAAAGTGTATTTAACTACTTTGCAGTTACAGGAAAAGTCCTGCAAGGCATTGGGACTACTTCCAGCATCCAGGCACCAGTTTTGATGAATCTTGTGACATTTGGAGGTGTTAAGCTTCAAGGGGATGAAGTTGTACCTCCTACCCAGGTTTATGGAACTCCGCACGGGGTACGATTCCAGATTTCACCCCTAGCTGCACGTTTGAAAAGAAAGCACTTTACATACTCAGCAAAATGTATGTCACTCCTTTGCTGTAACAGGAAAAGGCCTGCTAGGCCTTGGGCCTACTTCCAGCATTTAGGCACCAGTTTTACTGATACTTGTGACATTTGGAAGTGTTAAGCTTCAAGGGGATGAAGTTGTCGCTTCTACCCAGGGTTATGGAGCTCCGCGCAGGGTAAGATTGCAGGTATCACCCCTGCCTAGATGTGTGAAAACCCAACTAGTCACATACACAACAGAGTGTATTTAACCCCTGAACAGTTACAGGGAAAGGTCTGCAAGGCTTTGGGCCTACCTCCAGCCTCCAGGTAGCAGTTTTAGTGAATCTTGTGACATTTGGAGGTGTTAAGCTTCAAGGGGATCAAGTTGTACCTTCTACCCAGGGTTATGGAGCTCCGCGCAGGGTAAGATTTCAGATTTCACCCCTAGATGGAGGTTTGAAAACAAACCACTTCATATACTCTGCAAAGTGTAGTTAACTTCTTTGCAGTGCCAGGAAAAGGCCTGCAAGGCCTTGGGCCTACTTCCAGCATCCAGACACCAGTTTTACTGATACTTGTGACATTTTGAGGCGTTAACCTTCAAGGGGATGAAGTTGTACCTTCTACCCAGGGTTACGGAGCTCCGCGCAGGGTAAGATTTCAGGTATCACCCCTGCCTGGATGTGTGAATAACCAACACACCTAAGACACCACAAAGTGTATTTAACCCCTGTACAGTTACAGGGAAAGGTCTGCAAGGCTTTGGGCCTACCTCCAGCCTCCAGGCAGCCGTTTTAGCGAATCTTGTGACATTTGGAGGTGTTAAGCTTCAAGGGGATGAAGTTGTACCTTCTACCCAGGGTTATGGAGCTCCGCGCAGGGTAAGATTTCAGATTTCACCCCTAGATGGAGGTATGAAAACAAAGCACTTGACATACTCAGCAAAGTGTATGTAACTCCTTTGCACTTACAGGAAAAGGCCTGCAAGGCCTTGGGCCTACTTCCAGCATCCAGGCACCAGTTTTACTGATACTTGTGACATTTGGAGGTGTTAAGCTTCAAGCGGATGAAGTTGTACCTTCTACCCAGGGTTATGGAGCTCCTCGCAGGGTAAGATTTCAGATTTCACCCCTAGATGGAGGTATGAAAACAAAGCACTTGACATACTCAGCAAAGTGTATGTAACTCCTTTGCAGTTACAGGAAAAGGCCTGCAAGGCCTTGGGCCTACTTCCAGCATCCAGGCACCAGTTTTACTGATACTTGTGACATTTGGAGGTGTTAAGCTTCAAGGGGATGAAGTTGTACCTTCTACCCAGGGTTATGGAGCTCCGCGCAGGGTAAGATTTCAGGTATCACCCCCGCCTGGATGTGTGAATAACCAACACACCTCAGACACCACAAAGTGTATTTAACCCCTGTACAGTTACAGGGAAAGGTCTGCAAGGCCTTGGGCCTACCTCCAGCCTCCAGGCACCAGTTCTAATGAATCTTGTGACATTTGGAGGTGTTAAGCTTCAAGGGGATGACGTTGTACCTTCTACCCAGGGTTATGGAGCTCCGCGCAGGGTAAGATTCCAGATTTCACCCATAGCTGGATGTTTGAAAACAAAGCACTTCACATACTCAGCAAAGTGTATTTAACTACTTTGCAGTTACAGGAAAAGTCCTGCAAGGCATTGGGACTACTTCCAGCATCCAGGCAGCAGTTTTAATGAATCTTGTGACATTTGGAGGTGTTAAGCTTCAAGGGGACTAAGTTGTACCTTCTACCCAGGGTTATGGAGCTCCGCGCAGGGTAAGATTCCAGATTACACCCCTAGCTGGAGGTTTGAAAACAAAGCACTTCATATACTCTGCAAAGTGTATTTAACTCCTCTGCAGTTCCAGGAAAAGGCCTGCAAGGCCTTGGGCCTACTTCCAGCATCCAGGCACCAGTTTTGATGAATCTTGTGACATTTGGAGGTGTTAAGCTTCAAGGGGATGAAGTTGTACCTTCTACCCAGGGTTATGGATCTCGGCGCAGGGTAAGAATCCAGATATCACCCCTAGCTGGATGTTTGAAAACAAAGCACTTCACATACTCAGCAAAGTGTATTTATCTCCTTTGCAGTTCCAGGAAAAGGCCTGCAAGGCCTTGGGCCTACTTCCAGCATCCAGGAACCAGTTTTACTGATACTTGTGACATTGGGAGGTGTTAAGCTTCAAGGGGATCAAGTTGTACATTCTACCCAGGGTTATGGAGCTCCACGCAGGGTTAGATTCCAGATTACACCCCTAGCTGGAGGTTTGAAAACAAAGCACTTCATATACTCAGCAAAGTGTATTTAACTCCTCTGCAGTTCCAAGAAAAGGCCTGCAAGGCCTTGGGCCTACTTCCAGCATCCAGGCACCAGTTTTGATGAATCTTGTGACATTTGGAGGTGTTAAGCTTCAAGGGGATGAAGTTGTACCTTCTACCGAGGGTTATGGAGCTCCGCGCAGGGTTAGATTTCAGATGACACCCCTAGCTGGATGTGTGAACACCCAACACATTACTGACACCACACAGTGTATTTAACCCAATTACAGTTACAGGGAAAGGTTTGCAAGGCCTTGGGCCTACCTCTAGCCCCCAGGCAGCAGTTTTAATGAATCTTGTGACATTTGGAGGGGTTAAGCTTCAAGGGGATGAAGTTGTACCTTCTACCAAGGGTTATGGAGCTCCGCGCAGGGTAAGATTCCAGATTTCACCCATAGCTGGATGTTTGAAAACAAAGCACTTCACATACTCAGCAAAGTGTATTGAATTACTTTGCAGTTACAGGAAAAGTCCTGCAAGGCATTGGGACTACTTCCAGCATCCAGGCAGCAGTTTTAATGAATCTTGTGACATTTGGAGGTGTTAAGCTTCAAGGGGACTAAGTTGTACCTTCTACCCAGGGTTATGGAGCTTCGCGCAGGGTAAGATTCCAGATATCACCCCTAGCTGGATGTTTGAAAACAAAGCACTTCATATACTCAGCAAAGTGTATTTAACTCCTCTGCAGTTCCAAGAAAAGGCCTGCAAGGCCTTGGGCCTACTTCCAGCATCCAGGCACCAGTTTTACTGATACTTGTGACATTTGGAGGTGTTAAGCTTCAAGGGGATGAAGTTGTACCTTCTACCCAGGGTTATGGAGCTCCGCGCAGGGTAAGATTTCAGGTATCACCCCCGCCTGGATGTGTGAATAACCAACACACCTCAGACACCACAAAGTGTATTTAACCCCTGTACAGTTACAGGGAAAGGTCTGCAAGGCCTTGGGCCTACTTCCAGCATCCAGACACCAGTTTTACTGATACTTGTGACATTTTGAGGCGTTAACCTTCAAGGGGATGAAGTTGTACCTTCTACCCAGGGTTACGGAGCTCCGCGCAGGGTAAGATTTCAGGTATCACCCCTGCCTGGATGTGTGAATAACCAACACACCTAAGACACCACAAAGTGTATTTAACCCCTGTACAGTTACAGGGAAAGGTCTGCAAGGCTTTGGGCCTACCTCCAGCCTCCAGGCAGCCGTTTTAGCGAATCTTGTGACATTTGGAGGTGTTAAGCTTCAAGGGGATGAAGTTGTACCTTCTACCCAGGGTTATGGAGCTCCGCGCAGGGTAAGATTTCAGATTTCACCCCTAGATGGAGGTATGAAAACAAAGCACTTGACATACTCAGCAAAGTGTATGTAACTCCTTTGCACTTACAGGAAAAGGCCTGCAAGGCCTTGGGCCTACTTCCAGCATCCAGGCACCAGTTTTACTGATACTTGTGACATTTGGAGGTGTTAAGCTTCAAGCGGATGAAGTTGTACCTTCTACCCAGGGTTATGGAGCTCCTCGCAGGGTAAGATTTCAGATTTCACCCCTAGATGGAGGTATGAAAACAAAGCACTTGACATACTCAGCAAAGTGTATGTAACTCCTTTGCAGTTACAGGAAAAGGCCTGCAAGGCCTTGGGCCTACTTCCAGCATCCAGGCACCAGTTTTACTGATACTTGTGACATTTGGAGGTGTTAAGCTTCAAGGGGATGAAGTTGTACCTTCTACCCAGGGTTATGGAGCTCCGCGCAGGGTAAGATTTCAGGTATCACCCCCGCCTGGATGTGTGAATAACCAACACACCTCAGACACCACAAAGTGTATTTAACCCCTGTACAGTTACAGGGAAAGGTCTGCAAGGCCTTGGGCCTACCTCCAGCCTCCAGGCACCAGTTCTAATGAATCTTGTGACATTTGGAGGTGTTAAGCTTCAAGGGGATGACGTTGTACCTTCTACCCAGGGTTATGGAGCTCCGCGCAGGGTAAGATTCCAGATTTCACCCATAGCTGGATGTTTGAAAACAAAGCACTTCACATACTCAGCAAAGTGTATTTAACTACTTTGCAGTTACAGGAAAAGTCCTGCAAGGCATTGGGACTACTTCCAGCATCCAGGCAGCAGTTTTAATGAATCTTGTGACATTTGGAGGTGTTAAGCTTCAAGGGGACTAAGTTGTACCTTCTACCCAGGGTTATGGAGCTCCGCGCAGGGTAAGATTCCAGATTACACCCCTAGCTGGAGGTTTGAAAACAAAGCACTTCATATACTCTGCAAAGTGTATTTAACTCCTCTGCAGTTCCAGGAAAAGGCCTGCAAGGCCTTGGGCCTACTTCCAGCATCCAGGCACCAGTTTTGATGAATCTTGTGACATTTGGAGGTGTTAAGCTTCAAGGGGATGAAGTTGTACCTTCTACCCAGGGTTATGGATCTCGGCGCAGGGTAAGAATCCAGATATCACCCCTAGCTGGATGTTTGAAAACAAAGCACTTCACATACTCAGCAAAGTGTATTTATCTCCTTTGCAGTTCCAGGAAAAGGCCTGCAAGGCCTTGGGCCTACTTCCAGCATCCAGGAACCAGTTTTACTGATACTTGTGACATTGGGAGGTGTTAAGCTTCAAGGGGATCAAGTTGTACATTCTACCCAGGGTTATGGAGCTCCACGCAGGGTTAGATTCCAGATTACACCCCTAGCTGGAGGTTTGAAAACAAAGCACTTCATATACTCAGCAAAGTGTATTTAACTCCTCTGCAGTTCCAAGAAAGGGCCTGCAAGGCCTTGGGCCTACTTCCAGCATCCAGGCACCAGTTTTACTGATACTTGTGACATTTGGAGGTGTTAAGCTTCAAGGGGATGAAGTTGTACCTTCTACCCAGGGTTATGGAGCTCCGCGCAGGGTAAGATTTCAGATGACACCCCTAGCTGGATGTGTGAACACCCAACACATTACTGACACCACACAGTGTATTTAACCCAATTACAGTTACAGGGAAAGGTTTGCAAGGCCTTGGGCCTACCTCTAGCCCCCAGGCAGCAGTTTTAATGAATCTTGTGACATTTGGAGGGGTTAAGCTTCAAGGGGATGAAGTTGTACCTTCTACCAAGGGTTATGGAGCTCCGCGCAGGGTAAGATTCCAGATTTCACCCATAGCTGGATGTTTGAAAACAAAGCACTTCACATACTCAGCAAAGTGTATTGAATTACTTTGCAGTTACAGGAAAAGTCCTGCAAGGCATTGGGACTACTTCCAGCATCCAGGCAGCAGTTTTAATGAATCTTGTGACATTTGGAGGTGTTAAGCTTCAAGGGGACTAAGTTGTACCTTCTACCCAGGGTTATGGAGCTTCGCGCAGGGTAAGATTCCAGATTACACCCCTAGCTGGAGGTTTGAAAACAAAGCACTTCATATACTCTGCAAAGTGTATTTAACTCCTCTGCAGTTCCAGGAAAAGGCCTGCAAGGCCTTGGGCCTACTTCCAGCATCCAGGCACCAGTTTTGATGAATCTTGTGACATTTGGAGGTGTTAAGCTTCAAGGGGATGAAGTTGTACATTCTACCCAGGGTTATGGAGCTCGGCGCAGGGTAAGAATCCAGATATCACCCCTAGCTGGATGTTTGAAAATAAAGCACTTCACATACTCAGCAAAGTGTATTTATCTCCTTTGCAGTTCCAGGAAAAGGCCTGCAAGGCCTTGGGCCTACTTCCAGCATCCAGGAACCAGTTTTACTGATACTTGTGACATTGGGAGGTGTTAAGCTTCAAGGGGATCAAGTTGTACATTCTACCCAGGGTTATGGAGCTCCACGCAGGGTTAGATTCCAGATTACACCCCTAGCTGGAGGTTTGAAAACAAAGCACTTCATATACTCAGCAAAGTGTATTTAACTCCTCTGCAGTTCCAAGAAAAGGCCTGCAAGGCCTTGGGCCTACTTCCAGCATCCAGGCACCAGTTTTACTGATACTTGTGACATTTGGAGGTGTTAAGCTTCAAGGGGATGAAGTTGTACCTTCTACCCAGGGTTATGGAGCTCCGCGCAGGGTAAGATTTCAGGTATCACCCCCGCCTGGATGTGTGAATAACCAACACACCTCAGACACCACAAAGTGTATTTAACCCCTGTACAGTTACAGGGAAAGGTCTGCAAGGCCTTGGGCCTACCTCCAGCCTCCAGGCACCAGTTCTAATGAATCTTGTGACATTTGGAGGTGTTAAGCTTCAAGGGGATAATGTTGTACCTTCTACCCAGGGTTATGGAGCTCCGCGCAGGGTAAGATTCCAGATTCCACCCCTAGCTGGATGGTTGAAAACAAAGCACTTCACATTCTCAGCAAAGTGTATTTAACTACTTTGCAGTTACAGGAAAAGTCCTGCAAGGCATTGGGACTACTTCCAGCATCCAGGCACCAGTTTTGATGAATCTTGTGACATTTGGAGGTGTTAAGCTTCAAGGGGATGAAGTTGTACCTTCTACCCAGAGTTATGGAGCTCCGCACCGGGTAAGATTCCAGATTTTACCCTTAGCTGCACGTTTGAAAAGAAAGCACTTTACATACTCAGCAAAGTGTATTTAACTCCTTTAGAGTAACAGGAAAAGGCCTGCAAGGCCTTGGGCCTACTTCCAGCATCCAGGCACCAGTTGTACTGATACTTGTGACATTTGGAGGTGTTAACCTTCAAAGGGTATGAAGTTGTACCTTCTACCCAGGGTTATGGAGCTCCGCGCAGGGTAAGATTTTAGGTATCACCCCTGCCTGGATGTGTGAATAACCAACACATCTCAGACAACACACAGTTTATTTAACCCCTTTACAGTTAGAGGGAAAGGTCTGCAAGGCCTTGGGCCTACCTCAAGCCTCCAGGCAGCAGTTTTAATGAATCTTGTGACATTTGGAGGTGTTAAGCTTCAAGAGGATGAAGTTGTACCTTCTACCCAGAGTTATGGAGCTCTGCACCCGGGTAAGATTCCATATTTTACCCTTAGCTGCACGTTTGAAAAGAAAGCACTTTACATACTCAGCAAAGTGTATTTAACTCCTTTAGAGTAACAGGAAAAGGCCTGCAAGGCCTTGGGCCTACTTCCAGCATCCAGGCACCAGTTGTACTGATACTTGTGACATTTGGAGGTGTTAACCTTCAAAGGGTATGAAGTTGTACCTTCTACCCAGGGTTATGGAGCTCCGCGCAGGGTAAGATTTTAGGTATCACCCCTGCCTGGATGTGTGAATAACCAACACATCTCAGACAACACACAGTTTATTTAACCCCTTTACAGTTAGAGGGAAAGGTCTGCAAGGCCTTGGGCCTACCTCAAGCCTCCAGGCAGCAGTTTTAATGAATCTTGTGACATTTGGAGGTGTTAAGCTTCAAGGGGATGAAGTTGTACCTTCTACCCAGAGTTATGGAGCTCCGCACCGGGTAAGATTCCAGATTTTACCCTTAGCTGCCCGTTTGAAAAGAAAGCACTTTACATACTCAGCAAAGTGTATTTAACTCCTTTAGAGTAACAGGAAAAGGCCTGCAAGGCATTGGGCCTACTTCCAGCATCCAGGCACCAGTTTTGATGAATCTTGTGACATTTGGAGGTGTTAAGCTTCAAGGGGATGAAGTTGTCCCTTCTACCCAGGGTTATGGAGCTCCGCGCAGGGTAAGATTTCAGATGTCACCCCTAGCTGGATGTGTGAATAACCAACACATTACTGACACCACAAAGTGTATTTAACCCCTTTACAGTTACAAGGAAAGGTCTGCAAGGCCTTGGGCCTACCGCTAGCCTCCAGGCAGCAGTTTTAATGAATCTTGTGACATTTGGAGGTGTTATGCTTCAAGGGGATGAAGTTGTACCTTCTACCCAGGGTTATGGAGCTCCGCGCAGGGTAAGATTCCAGATTTCACCCATAGCTGGATGTTTGAAAACAAAGCACTTCACATACTCAGCAAAGTGTATTTAACTCCTCTGCAGTTCCAGGAAAAGGCCTGCAAGGCTTTGGGCCTACTTACAGCATCCAGGCACCAGTTTTACTGATACTTGTGACATTTTGAGGTGTTAACCTTCAAAGGGTATGAAGTTGTACCTTCTACCCAGGGTTATGGAGCTCCGCGCAGGGTAAGATTCCAGATTTCACCCATAGCTGGATGTTTGAAAACAAAGCACTTCATATACTCAGCAAAGTGTATTTAACTACTTTGCAGTTACAGGAAAAGTCCTGCAAGGCATTGGGACTACTTCCAGCATCCAGGCACCAGTTTTGATGAATCTTGTGACATTTGGAGGTGTTAAGCTTCAAGGGGATGAAGTTGTACCTTCTACCCAGGGTTATGGAGCTCCGCGCAGGGTAAGATTTCAGATGTCACCCCTAGCTGGATGTGTGAATAACCAACACATTACTGACACCACAAAGTGTATTTATCCCCTTTACAGTTACAGGGAAAGGTCTGCAAGGCCTTGGGCCTACCTCTAGTCTCCAGGCAGCAGTTTTAGTGAATCTTGCGACATTTGGAGGTGTTAAGCTTCAAGGGTATGAAGTTGTACCTTCTACCCAGGGTTGTGGAGCTCCGCGCAGGGTAAGATTCCAGATTACACCCCTAGCTGGAGGTTCGAAAACAAAGCACTTCATATACTCAACAAAGTGTATTTAACTCCTCTGCAGTTCCAGGAAAAGGCCTGCAAGGCCTTGGGCCTACTTACAGCATCCAGGCACCAGTTTTACTGAAACTTGGGACATTTGGAGGTGTTAAGCTTCAAGGGATGAAGTTGTCCCTTCTACCCAGGGTTATGGAGCTCCGCGCAGGGTAAGATTTCAGATGTCACCCCTAGCTGGATGTGTGAATAACCAACACATTACAGACACCACAAAGTGTATTTAACCCCTTTACAGTTACAGGGAAAGGTCTGCAAGGCCTTGGGCCTACCTCCAGCCTCCAGGCAGCAGTTTTAATGAATCTTGTGACATTTGGAGGTGTTAAGCTTCAAGGGGATGAGGTTGTACCTTCTACCCAGGGTTATGGAGCTCCGCGCAGGGTAAGATTCCAGATTTGACCCCTAGCTGGATGTTTGAAAACAAAGCACTTCACATACTCAGCAAAGTGTATTTAACTACTTTGCAGTTACAGGAAAAGTCCTGCAAGGCCTTGGGCCTACTTCCAGCAACCAGGCACCAGTTTTGATGAATCTTGTGACATTTGGAGGTGTTAAGCTTCAAGGGGATGAAGTTGTACCTTCTACCCAGGGTTATGGAGCTCCGCGCAGGGTAAGATTTCAGATGTCACCCCTAGCTGGATGTGTGAATAACCAACACATTACAGACACCACAAAGTGTATTTAACCCCTTTACAGTTACAGGGAAAGGTCTGCAAGGCCTTGGGCCTACCTCCAGCCTCCAGGCAGCAGTTTTAATGAATCTTGTGACATTTGGAGGTGTTAAGCTTCAAGGGGATGAGGTTGTACCTTCTACCCAGGGTTATGGAGCTCCGCGCAGGGTAAGATTCCAGATTTGACCCCTAGCTGGATGTTTGAAAACAAAGCACTTCACATACTCAGCAAAGTGTATTTAACCCCTTTACAGTTACAAGGAAAGGTCTGCAAGGCCTTGGGCCTACCTCCAGCCTCCAGGAAAGCAGTTTTAATGAATCTTGTGACATTTGGAGGTGTTAAGCTTCAATGGGATGAAGTTGTACCTTCTGCCCAGGGTTATGGAGCTCCGCGCAGGGTAAGATTCCAGATTACACCCCTAGCTGGAGGTTTGAAAACAAAGCACTTCACATTCTCAGCAAAGTGTATTTAACTCCTTTGTAGTTACAGGAAAAGGCCTGCAATGCCTTGGGCCAACTTCCAGCCTGCAAGCACCAGTTTTACTGATACTTGTGACATTGGGAGGTGTTAAGCTTCAAGGGGATGAAGTTGTTCCTTCTACCCAGGGTTATGGAGCTCCGCGCAGGGTCAGATTTCAGGTATCACCCCCGCCTGGATTTGTGAATACCCATCACATCTCAGACACCTCAAAGTGTATTTAACCCCTTTACAGTTGCAGGGAAAGGTCTGCAAGGCCATGGTCCTACCTCCAGCCCCCAAGCAGCAGTTTTAATGAATCTTGTGACATTTGGAGGTGTTAAGCTTCAAAGGGATGAAGTTGCACCTTCTACCTAGGGTTATGGATCTCAGCGCAGAGTAAGATTTGAGCTTTCATCCCAGGCTGGAGGTGTGAAAGTAGGACACTTAACACACACGACAACGTGTATTTAACTCCTTTACAGTGTCAGAGCAAGGCCTGCAAGGCCCTGGGTGTGTTTCCAGCCTCCTGGCACCAGTTTTACCGAAACCAGTGACATTTGGTGGTGTTAAGCTACAAGGGATGAAGTCACACTGTCGACCCAGGGTCATGGAGCTCAGCGCAGGGTAAGATTTAAGGTTTCACCCCTGGCTGGAGGTGTTAAAGCAAAACACTTCACATGCCCAATAAAGTGCATTTCACCCCTTCACAGTATCAGGAAAGGCCTGCAAGGTCTTGGGCCTACTTCCAGCCTCCAAACACCAGTTTTACTGATACCTGTGACATTTTGGTGGTTTTCAACTTCAAGGGGATGAAGTCGCACCTTCTACCCAGGGTTATGGAGCTCAGGGCAGGGTAAGATTTAAAGTTTCACCCCTAGCTGGATGTTTTAAAGCAAAACACTTCACAAGCCCAATATAGTGTATTTCACCCCATCACAGTATCAGGAAAGGCCTGCAAGGCCTTGTGCCTGTTTCCAGCCTCCAGGCACCTGTTTTTGTGATACTTGAGACATTTGGAGTGTGTTCAGCTTCAAGGGGATGAAGTCGCACCTTCTACCCAGGGTTATGGAGCTCCGCGCAGGGTAAGATTTCAGGTTTAACCCCAAGCTGGAGGTGTGAAAATAGAACACTAGCCATACACGACAAAGTCTATTTCACTCCTTTACAGTATCAGGACAAGGCCTGCATGGCCTTGTGCCTGTTTCCATCCTCCAGGCACCTGTTTTTGTGATACTTGAGACATTTGGAGGTGTTCAGCTTCAAGGGGATGAAGTCGCACCTTCTACCCAGGGTTACGGAGCTCCGCGCAGGGTAAGATTTCAGGTTGCACCCCAGGATGGAGATGTGAAAATAAAACACGTACCATACCCAACAAAGTGTATTTCACTCCTTTACAGTATCAGGACAAGCCCTGCATGACCTTGTGCCTGTTTCCCGCCTCCAGGCACCTGTTTTTGTGATAATTGTGACATTTGGAGGTGTTCAGCTTCAAGGGGTTGAAGTTGTACCTCCTACCCAGTGTTATGGAGCTCCGCGCAGGGTAAGATTTCAGGTATCACCCCTGCCTGGATGTGTGAAAACCCAACACATCACATACACAACAAAGTGTATTTAACCCCTTTACAGTATCAGGAAAGGTCTGCAAGGCCTTGGGCCTACTTCCAGGCTGCAGGCACCAATTGTACTGATACCTGTGACATTTAGTGGTGTTAAGCTTCAAGGGGAAGAAGTCACACCTTCTACCCAGGGTTAAGGAGCTCAGCGCAGGGTAAGATTTCAGGTTATTCCCCTGGCTGGAGCTGATAAAGCACAACACTTCACATGCTCAATAAAGTGTACTTCACTCCTTTACACTATCAAAACATGGCCTTTTGCCTGTTTCCAGCCTCCAGGCACCTGTTTTTTTAAAACTTGTGACATTTGGAGGTGTTCAGCTTCAAGGGGATGTAGTCGCACCTTCTACCCAGTGTTATGGAGCTCCGCGCAGGGTAAGATTTCAGGTTTCACCCCAGGCTGGAGGTGTGAAAATAGAACACTTACCATACACACCAAAGTGCATTTAACTCCATTACAGTGCCGGAGCAAGGCCTGCAAGGCCCTGGGTGTGTTTCCAGCCTTCTGGCACCAGTTTTACCGATACCTAAGTCATTTGGGGTTGTTAGGCTACAAGGGTATGAAGTCACACTGTCTACCCAGGGTCATGGAGCTCAGCGCAGGGTAAGATTTCAGGTTTCACCCCTGCTGGAGGTGTTAAAGCAAAACACTGCACATGCCCAATACAGTGTATTTCACTCCTTCACAGTATCGGGAAAGGCCTGCAAGGCCTTGGGCCTACTTCCAGCCTCCAGGCATCAGTTGTACTGATAGTTGTGACATTTGTAGGTGTTCAACTTCAAGGGGATGAAGACGCACCTTCTACCCAGGGTTATGGAGCTCAGCGCAGGGTAAGATTACAGATTTCACCCCTAGCTGCACGTTTGAAAAGAAAGCACTTTACATACTCAGCAAAGTGTATTTAACTCCTTTGCAGTAACAGGAAAAGGCCTGCAAGGCCTTGGGCCTACTCCCAGCCTTCAGGCACCAATTTTACTGATATCTGTGACATTTGGTGGTGTTAAGCTTCAAGGGGAGTAAGTCACACCTTCTACCCAGGGTTAAGGAGCTCCGCGCAGGGTAAGATTTCTGGTTATTCCCCTGGCTAGAGGTGTGAAAAGAAAACCCTTCACTTGGTCAATAAAGTGAAGTGCACCCCTTTACAGTATCAGGACAAGGCCTGCAAGGCCTTGTGCTTGTTTCCTGGCTCCGGGCACCAGTTTTACTGATGCTTGTGACATATGCAGGTTTTAAACTTCAAGGGGATGAACTGGCACCTACTACCCAGGGATATGGAGCTCAGCGCAGGGTAAGATTTCAGGTTTCACCCCTGGCTGGAGGTGTGAAAACAAAACACTTCACATGCCCAATGAAGTGTATTTCACCCCTTTGCATTATCAGGAAAGGCATGCAATGCCTTTGGCCTATTTCTAACCTCCAGGCACCATTTTTTGTGACACATGTAACATTTGGAGATGTTAATCTTCAAAGGGATACAGTTGCTCCTTCTACCCAGGGCTATGGAACTACGCAGAGGGGGAGATTGCAGGTTTTCCCCTTGGATGCAGGCGGAGAAGTAAAATGCTTCCCTCAAATCCAAGGGGAAAGGCTGCAATCTTACCCTATGCCGAGCTCCGTAGTTCTGGGTAGAAGGAGTGCCATTGTCCCCTTGCAGCTGAGCACATCATAATTTCACAATTATCACTAAAACGTGTGTTTGGTGAATAGAAATGTGCCCATGTCTCTACAGGCCAAGGCATGATATTTCAAATGGGTGCATGTACCTTTTAGGCTAGGTGAAGTGTTTTCATTTCTTCACCTCCACCCGTGAGGGAAATGTTGAATCTTGCCCTGCGTGGAGCTCCAAATCCCTGGGTAGAAAGAGTGACTTAGTGCCCTTGAATCGGAAAACCCCATAATGTCACAAATATCACTAAAGCAGGTCCCTGGAGGGTAGAAATGCCCCAGTGCCCTGAAGGCTCTATTCTGATATGGTGACTGGTTTTTTTGTGCAGTTTTGGTCCATGTGAAGTATTTTATTCTTACACCTCCATCCCAGGGAAAGGCGTGAAATCTTTCCCTGTGCGGAGCTCCATATCTCGGGGTAGAAGGACTGACTTTGTCCCCTTGATCCTGGAAACCTCATTGTGTCAGATATATTACAAAAAACAGGTTCCTGGAAGCTAGGAATGGGCCTGGGTACCTGAAGGGTAAGATCTGAAACTGTGAATGGTGTTCATGTACGTTTTGGACTATGTGAAGTGTTTTCTTTGTGTTTCCTTCTACCGACATATAAGGCGAAACCCTGTAATTGGACCTCAATCAGGCTGCCATGCGCAGAACCTGATTTGTGGGCACAGGTCGCACTCTTGACATCCCATTTGATTCAGGAGTGGTCCCCACCCCAGCCATCGAGCTCAATACAACAGTGATAGTCAAAGGCCTCACTCTGTAGTGTGGGATGTATGTTGTAACAATTAGATTGCGGTACATTACATTGCTGTTTTAGGGGATTTCCACGACTTGCGCGGGAGGGCGCTCTACACTTAGGAATAGTATGATTTACTATTCCAACTCCAGCCTAAGTAAGGTAGGGAAGGTGTTGGAATTGTAAATCGCACTATTCCTTAGTCTAGTGCGCCCTCCCGTGCAAGTCGTGGAGAAGACTTGCGTTGTAAATGCAGCGATCGAAATGTACAGCGGTGTTTTGACCGCGTTGTTATGGTCGGGTCCCGTCCAAAGATGTCACCTGAGATGTAAACCTAACTCCAGCTGTGAAAATCAGCTCAGCAGAGGGCCTCCGTGCAGGTACTGGGGTCACCGTTTCAGGTGCATTCACACCCTCTGCTCTCACTCTGGGTGCCATTAAACATGTAGGTCTAACTCGGCCGCCTGCCTTTATTGTGTCACTGTGTGTTTATTATGTTTACTGTGCCCCCGTCTCGTCCAGCTCGGTGCTTGGCAGTGAATGCCCTCTGCCTGCATGTGAAGCTACCAGCGCGCAGCCGCCTTGTGATGCCCGTGAGTCTTGATGCCGGACCGTGCCCCGCTGCTTGTGAAAGTCCCCCCGGCTGCCCCCGAGCCTTGGGTGCCACAGCCGAGGGTGCAGGCGCGCGGCGAGGGCCCCCCCTGACCCCCGGGCCGGGTCTCCCTGGCGTTGTCTCCGCTCCCCGCGCTCGGCCGGCGGAGCCCTGTGTTACTTCGGCCCGGTGCAGGAGGCGCTCCCCGCGGCCCCCGGAGCCCCATGGTGACGCCACTTGGCCCGCTCCCTGCAGGAGGCCCCTCCCGCCCGCGGGCCGCCGCTCCCGGCCTCAGAGCGCGAGGGTGGACCGGGGAAAAGGGTCCCGGAGCCCGGGATTCCGGTCACGGAGGCGTCAGCCACCGGGGGAGGGCAGAGATTCACGGCGGATTGCAAGCCTCTGAGGACGGGGTCGGCTGAAACGGGGGCGGGCACGGGAAGGGGCTGAAGCTGGGCTTCCTTTCATGTGTGCATGGGAGCGTGTGTTTAACGGATTGTGTTTTAAAACTTTGAAACTCCGATGGTAGGAAACACAAAAGTCAGCTCGGAGCAGAGAGCCGAGCGCGCCTCGCACAGCCCTCTCTCCTCGGGACCAATCAGGGGCTGGCTCCTCCCTATATATGCACGGGGCTCGGGCCGGGGAGGTACATTTCTGTTCTGTGACAGCGTCAGCGTCGAGACTTGCATAGCAATGGCAGAAACCGCTCCAGCCGCCGCGGCTCCTCCCGCTGAGGTCGCCCCCAAGAAGAAGCAGAAGAAAGCAGCGGGGGCCTCCAAGGCCAAGAAGCCTTCCGGTCCCAGCGTGTCCGATCTGATCCTGAAGTGCGTGACCGCCTCGGCCGAGAGGAAGGGAGTCTCCCTGGTGGCCTTGAAGAAGGCGCTGACCGCCGCCGGCTACGATGCGGACAAGAACAAGAGCCGCGTCAAGGTCTCCCTCAAGAGCCTGGTCAGCAAAGGGGCCCTAGCCCAGCTGAAGGGCACCGGGGCCTCCGGATCCTTCAAGGTGAATAAGAAGCAGCTGGAAGGTAAGAAGGCGGCCAAGAAGTCAGCCTCCAAGACCAAGAAGCCAGCGGCCAAGAAAGCAGCCCCTGCAGCCAAGAAGCCCAAAAAGGCTCCCGCGGGGGTCAAGAAGAGCCCGAAGAAGGTCAAGAAGCCAGCGGCAGCCAAGAGCCCCAAGAAGCCCAAGGCTGCCCCCGCCAAGAAGGCTGCCAAGAGCCCAGCGAAAGCCAAGGCGGCGAAGCCCAAAGTAGCCAAGAAAAGCCCTGCCAAGGTAGTCAAACCCAAGGCAGCCAAGCCCAAAGCAGCGAAGCCCAAAAAGGCAGCGCCCAAGAAGAAGTAAGGGCTTGCACCGAGACACTGCAAACACAACGGCTCTTTTAAGGGCCACCACCCTGTCTAGCAGAGAGCGTGTTCATCCCCACCTTTGCACCCACCCAATGCCCCACTTCTCAAAAATAAACCGCACAATGCATCCATAGCGCACCTTTCCACGCGCGAGTGCCGCGTGTGATCTTGGCCATATAAACGGGTCTTTCGGTGCTGCGTGGATTGAAATCGGTATAACATAGACAATAAGGGGGTCTGGGAGTTATAAGACCTCCGTTTATAATACATGTGCAATAACGTGTGTGTCTCGGTGCTTTCACTGTACCCGGGCAGACTCGAAATAGTGTCTGCATAAAGCAGACGATTGTGCCCTTTCAATCGAGCAGTAGGTAACGGGGGAGTGTTCCAGGGTGAGCAGGGGCGGGTAAGAAGGGGGTCTGGGAGTCATAAGACCGGGGTTTATTATAAACGTGTGTGTGTGTGTTGGTGCTTTCACTGTCCCCGGGCAGACTCGAGCGCAGGTAACGGGGGGAGTGTTCCAGGGTGATAAGGGCAGTGTGCTTATGACATCTCGGGCTCCTCTCCCGGGGGACCGGGGTCGAGTCGTCGGCGTGACTACAGGTGGATGGACGGACACGGAGACAAAGGCTGGCCGAGGCGCGGGCTCCGGCTCCAACTCACGTCATCCAACCGGAGGCTTCTCTTTTATCCACAGCTCATTGGACAGCTAGGCTGCAGCCTCCCGTTCAGTAACCAATCGTTGCACTCCGCGGGCTATTTTCGAACGTGGGGCGGTCTCTTCAGCCAACCAGAGCAGCCCTCCGTCTGTGAGGGCATAAATAGAGCTCTTTCCCCAGTAGACGCCATTCTTCCTCGCTCGTCGCTGAGAGAGACCGCTCCCGCCATGGCCCGCACCAAGCAGACAGCCCGCAAGTCCACCGGCGGCAAAGCGCCCCGCAAGCAGCTGGCCACCAAGGCAGCCCGCAAGAGCGCGCCTGCCACCGGGGGAGTCAAGAAGCCTCACCGCTACCGGCCCGGCACCGTGGCTCTCCGCGAGATCCGCCGCTACCAGAAGTCCACCGAGCTCCTCATCCGCAAGCTGCCCTTCCAGCGCTTGGTGAGGGAGATCGCCCAGGACTTCAAGACCGACCTGCGCTTCCAGAGCTCCGCCGTCATGGCCCTGCAGGAGGCCAGCGAGGCCTACCTGGTCGGGCTCTTCGAGGACACCAACCTGTGCGCCATCCACGCCAAGAGGGTGACCATCATGCCCAAGGACATCCAGCTGGCCCGCCGCATCCGAGGCGAGAGGGCCTAAGGGGACAGACCGACCCGAACAACCACCACAACGGCTCTTTTAAGGGCCACCACCCTGTCACCTTTGAGCTTCTCTTATCTGCCATGGTCTACAGGTTAGGGAGGAGGGGCTGTCAATACCACGAGCACCGGGCAACTTATACCGCTTCTGGGGAAACCAGAGCACTCTGTGTCCACAGTGCACAAACACCTCTTCCACGTGCCCTTCATTTGAAGCGTTGTTTGGGTAGAGGGTTGTGGTAGGGATCCGCGGGTCACAAGCCACCGCTTTTGGGCATCTGTGCTCCCGGTACATCGGGTTCTGAGAGTACCACGAGTACTGGGCAACTTATACAGGCTCTGGGGGTGACCAGTGCCTTCCGTCTTCACAGTGCACAAAACACCTCGTCAATGTGCCCGTCATTTAATGGAGGCAGGGATCCGCTGGTCACCAGCCAGCGCTATGAGGCATCTGTGCTCCCGGTACATGGGGTTCATGTGTAGCCGTTCCCCTGGGTCTGGAAATTCAAACACAACGTTAATTAAACAAGCACACATTAAAGCTGCTCGCCCATAACACGGAAAGCAAATTGCCCGGGAGTAGCTGTGTGAATTGCCAGCAGGTTTATTTAACATCGTTACATTACAGTGCATGGGTGGCACTTGGTCCCAAAGAGGGCTCATTCATATAGACATGTTTATTGAAAGGGGCAAAACGGGCTGCCTGCTCCAGCGTCCCTCGGTGTGCAGCAAACCCCGGGAGAGCGGCGCTTTCTGCGCTCAACATTACCCCTATTAAAAACACATATTCTTCTGTCATACCAGAGTTACATTAGCTCTTAGGGGAGGAAGTGGTTGGCCCTTAAAAGAGCCGTTGTGTTCGTTGAGGTGCGCCTGGAAGCCTTACTTGGCGCTGGTGTACTTGGTGACGGCCTTGGTGCCCTCCGACACGGCGTGCTTGGCCAGCTCTCCGGGCAGCAGAAGGCGGACTGCGGTCTGGATCTCCCGTGAGGTGATGGTGCGCCGCGAGTTGTAGAGGGCCAGTTTGGAAGACTCTGAAGCGATGCGCTCAAAGATGTCGTTCACGAAGGAGTTCATGATGCCCATGGCCTTGGAGGAGATGCCGGTGTCCGGGTGCACCTGCTTCATCACTTTGTAAATGTAGATGGCATAGCTTTCCTTCCTGCTCCTCTTGCGCTTCTTCCCGTCCTTCTTAGGCGGCTTGGAGAGCGCTTTCTTGGAGCCCTTCTTGGGAGCCGGCGCGGACTTGGCTGGTTCAGGCATGGTCGAGTATCTTTCACCGCGTGCTGTGGAGCCGAGAGAAATAAAGTCTAAGCGCCCGGCACTTGTATTTATAGCCTGGGCGTGCAAAGCAGCCTCTCATTGGCAGGCTCTCCCTTCTCATTGGCAGGCGTAGGCCGGGCCCCCACTTCCTAGTGTGATGCGGTTCTGGGACTCTGATTGGCTAAACAGAAGCTCGCCTCCCTCCAATGAGAAGTACTATCAGCGACTAGCTGTCAACCAATCAGACGCTCCCGAAGTCTTTATATCACCGGAGTCCAGCAGGAAGAGCAGTATCATTCTCGCTGTTGTGTGACTGAGCCCCTAGATCGATCGCCATGTCTGGACGCGGAAAGCAAGGAGGAAAGGCCCGCGCCAAGGCCAAGACACGCTCTTCCAGGGCCGGGCTCCAGTTCCCCGTGGGCCGTGTGCACAGGCTGCTCCGGAAGGGAAGCTACGCCGAGAGGGTGGGCGCTGGTGCCCCCGTCTACCTGGCTGCAGTGCTGGAGTACCTGACCGCCGAGATCCTGGAGCTGGCTGGCAACGCCGCCCGGGACAACAAGAAGACCCGCATCATCCCCAGACACCTCCAGCTGGCCATCCGCAACGACGAGGAGCTGAACAAGCTGCTGGGCCGAGTCACCATCGCCCAGGGAGGAGTCCTGCCCAACATCCAGGCCGTGCTGCTGCCCAAGAAAACCGAGAGCCACAAGGCACAGGGCAAAGCAAGCAAGTAAAGGCCCGCAGACCCCCGTGGAAACACACCCTAAACACAAAGGCTCTTTTCAGGGCCATCCACAGACTCCATCAAAGAGCGTATCCGTGCCGAGGTGTT
>NW_028244468.1:0-18619 GCF_964263255.1 Lissotriton vulgaris | reverse complement strand
CCAGCTAAAAAGATCAGGGTTTAATCCATCGTTCTTTTGCTCACTATGCCACCCCAGTTCGGACCCAGCCACATGTAAATCCGTATTGACCCTGTCACTCATGGGAACAGTTCAGCCCGAACTGTCGGCTTCAGGGAATTCCCCTCATCAGCCATCATCTTGTTGTGTTTGCTGTGTTCACTCTAAGTGGCAAAGGGTATGCCCAGACGTGGGTCCCTTCCTAACTGTCACTGCATTCAAGCTAGCCTGGCTGAAAGGGGGTGATGCCCCGAAACAGTTTCGAGGATGCTTGTTTCTGGTCCAGGGAGGACTTGGCCTGGCTGTATGGGCTGGACTTTTCCCATGATGAACAGGGTCAAGACTGAGTTGCATATGGCTGAGTCCAAGCTAGGGTGGCACAGGGAGCAAAAGAAAGACGATGGATTCACAACAGATCTGTGACTGGGGTAAGCATGGGCGAATTTTGCGGATCTCGCGTTCGCGAATTTTGCGGATTTGCGGATTCGCAATCCGCAAAATCCGCGAATTCCCGCGAATTTGCGGATTTTTTTTTTTTTTTGTGTTCGCCCGTGTTTCTGCCAGTTCGCGAGGGTTTTTACAATTTCGCAATTTGCGAACTTACCTGTCGGGTCGCAAGTTTTGCGAACTTGTTGTTTCTACATGTCCAGCCTGTTTGGGACACTCTTCTTCATCACTGCCACTCTCTGTCACCACTGCCACTCTCTGACTACTCATGCCACCCTCTGGCCCACCCATGCCACCCTCTGTTTCATCACCACACCCTCTGGTTGTCCAGTGTACATTATTTTCGGCAAAGCAAAGCACACCTTCCCTGCCTCAAGTGACCTGAATTAATTTGGGGCTGATTAATGTGTCACAGAATATTTTTTTAGCTGGCACCTGCTTCCTTAGTGCGCCCTGATTAGTGATCTTTTGCACTTGCTAAGTGCTTTCATTGTTGCAAAATTAGTTACAACACCTGCCCTGCCCCAACTGACAATAATGAATTAGGGGCTAATTAATGTGTCACTGAAAGAATTTAAAGTTCCAGCCTGGCACCTGCTTGTCTGCTCCTTTAGCTGTAAATCAGGACCTTTGTGGCATACAGTTAAGGTCAGAGCAGGGTCACACAATAGTTGCAAGCAGGCAACCGAATTCTGGAGGGCCCCCTCAGGAAGCAATACAAAGAATCGTTACAAATCATGAGGTTGACCTTTTGCACCTGCTCATTGCTTTTGCTTTTGCTGAAATCGTTTTGCGGTTTTTTTCGCGCTATTCGCGGGGCGCGGCGTCGTGCGAAACCGACCGCGGAAGCCGCCAATTCGTGCGAATGAGCATTTTATTTTTTTGCGGCTTGTTGTTTCGCGAGTTTTTTTGCAGTATTCGCGAGCCGCTTGCAGCGCAACACGCGAATTTACCCCAAGGTCGAGTACGGGCGCGGCCATTTTGTTTGCGTGACGTATTTCCGTTTCCGCCCGCTATGTATAATCTCGCGCAGTAAGCGCATTGCGAGTAGAGGTTCGCACGAGATCGCGCGGGAAATCTAGAGGTTCGCACGAGATCGCGAGGAAAATCTCGCGCGAACTGACTTTCGCGCTCGGAAACGGGCGCCGGCCATCTTGTTTTTCATTCATTTCCTGTGTCTGGGCATGGTGTTTAATCCTCTTGATATCTTTCCCATCCTTTGCTTGTTTTCAGTTTTTTTTTTACGATTTTGCTTCTTATCTATCCCTCTCTTTTCCTAGCTGTATATTTTTGTCTTTTCTGCTATTTTTCTTTACTTTTAAACTACTTTTGTAAACTCTTTTCTTTTCTTCTTCCCTATCCTATTCTTTCTTAATTTTCTACTTCTTCCTACCTTACCTGCCCAGACCATGGTCAAGCCAGGCGCCGTGAAGCTGCCCAGGCACTTGAGGGCCGCAGCGGCGGCGGGGAGTAGTGCTGGACCCAGTGGCAGGACAGCAGGCGTGAGATCGAGGGGGGAGCAGGTGACGCGCCGGGAGATATTCAGCCCGGAGGAAGTGGGCGCGCTGGTGTACTTTGTCCAGCGCCGCCTGCCCAGGACCATCGCGGGAGGCGGCAGGATCGCGGCCGGCGGCTATAACATGCGGGAGCGCCGGAAGCGGTGGGAGAAGGTGTGCTGGGCCATATCCCACCTCTACGGGGTCCAGCGCACCTACAGCCAGGTCACCCATCGCTGGACGGACCTCCTGGACCGCGAGCGCGACCTGCTGGACCAGCTCGGCTTGGAGATCCCCGGCCTTGGTGAGTAGTAGTAGCCATTGGCATTTAATCACTCACTACTATGATGTTTTCTCCTGCTCTGTGTTGTTGTATTGCAAATATTTGTTTTTTACATGGAGCAAGCCAATAATGCCGCTGATGACGATTACATTGTAGTTAAATTATATTTCAAAATCTTCTGTGCATTTCAGGTGCACTGCTCTCCTTCTCAGTGGGGTTGCTACTATGCTTATTTGTTTTCTATTTCGTGGTCTCATTGGCCTGAGTAACTATTATGTATGAGTGTACTTAACAGAACTGCGTAATGCTAGACACTAGGGGGCAGATTACATTTACAAGCCCCTTGCGCCACGTTTACGTTGCCTTGCGTGACGCAACAGCGGCGTAAACGTGCCGCATCCCTGCAAGTCATTTACAGCATGACGCATCTAGGGAGATGCGTCACGTTATAAAGCCATGGGCCTGCACCACAATGGGTGCGTTCCTAGTACGCAGGGTGGGCGGTCCAGCGGCTGTGCGCCTCGCAAAATTGCCTGCGTGAAATCTACAAGATTTAACGCAGGCACTTCTGCGCCGCTGCTACGTCAATTCAATTCCTTATGTCTGCTCGAAGCAGGCGAAAGGACTGACACAGCATGTAAAGTATTGGGTGGCCCTGAGCATTACTGGAGTTGCATTGCGTTGGCGACGTGACTCCAGCGATGCGCCGCTCTTACGTGACGAGATGCGTCACGCAAGTGCCTACCCTTGCGCCAGGGCGCGCCGCATTGTAAATGAGGCACATCTGCCGTGTCGCAAGGGTAGTTTTGCGTGACGCATTTGATCTGGCGCATCTCTGGAGATGCGCCAGAACGCGTAAGTAAGTATGCCCCTAAGGGGCAGAATTGCAATTACCGTCGCATCCCTGCAAAGTAGCAGGGATGCGCCATTAATTGTGCGGCCCGCTACCACCACCAAACATGGTGCGCCGTATTTGCAATGCGGCGGCGGCGCCCCATGGGCCCAAAACGTCACCGAAGCTTTACTGCTGGAGTTGCGTCGCAACGATGGCGCAGCTCCATCAATGCTCTGGGGTACCCTATCTCCCCAATGCTGGGTCAAGCCGTACGTCTGCTTCAAGCAGGTGCAGGGTTTGTGTGACGCATCATTGTCCTAAAGGTGACTGATTGATATTTTGTAGATTTCCCTCAGCCACTATTAGGATGTGTTCCAGCGCAGGAATGCCCTCCCTTGCGCCGGAACGCCCCCTGATGGCGCAGGGCTTTATAACGGGATGCATCTCCCAAATGCGTCACGTTGTTATAATATTATACGCCGCACCATGGCGCCCTTTTTTGTTTAGCTGCTGCGTCACAAAAGTCACGCAAGAACGGCGCAAAAGAGCCGCAAGGGCTTAAATCTGCCCCTTCCTTTGTAACCCTGACAATAAGAAAAATAGTGGCGGTGGATTGATAGTTTGAATATTTAAATGACTGGTAATGTAGCAGGCAACTGTTAGTGTTGTCACTGATCTGACTGAAATCACAATGGAGTTTGTCTGTCACTTTGCGTCTTGCCTGCGGACTGCTGCCTGCCAGTCCTAGGTGAACGTTTCAGTACTTTGTTTAGTGAGTTACGTGACTTTCGAAGTCACAGGTCCGCATATAAATGAAAAGTAACCATAATCAATATAATTTCGCAGAAATATTTTGTTATTGTTCTTTTGAAATGTTTGATTTGGTTGACATTGACAAGCAACAATCATCCATGTTTTCTGTTCTTTCTTTCATGTTGTACGTCAGCTCCCCCCAGGGGCGAGAGGAGGACACAGGAGCAGCAGGCGGCGGATGCTGTTCATCAACAGGGCCAGGATCGGGCAGGCGAGGGCTCCTCTGCTGGCCCCAGTAAGTTTTCATTTTAGACTAGTACCTATTTTTCCTAGCGTTCCTCATTTGACTTTTTTCAAAATTGTCTTTGCTCTTCTTGTAGACTGTATCTAAATTCTTATCCTGCCTCTACTATGACTCCCTGTGGTATTACTAGATTATTCTTATTAGTCTGTCTGTGTAGCTAACTAAGATTGCACGGTTGGCGAAACTCCCATGATTCTAGTCAGCAATAGCTCTATCAACTTAGTGCAGTCCTCTGGGATTGTCCATAATGTCTTTTGAAGTGTTCTATCTGGACTCATGCTTGCAAAAATTGCAAAACCTTTCGCTCAGTCACTCTAGTCTGGACCAAAAAACACAGATTGTATTTAAGTTTAAAAGCTTTATTAAAAGTAAACACATTTATTAAAATGAAGTCATAATAAAACTAAACGTTTAACTGATAATGGAAAAGTGGTTAGTGCTGACGATTAATTGAAGACATTTCTTGTGGTCGAGCCGAGCTCTCACCTGGTTTCAACTTGATCTTGTTGTTAGAAGTCCATCTTCTGTCTGTGTGGAGAAAAATGGTGCGTGTTAAAAAAACAGCCTTCATCAGTTGTGCCAAAAAGTGCAGCAAGACAACCTTCCCTGGAAAAAGGGACATTTTTTTTTTAACTTTAACGACAGTCACAAATTACATTGTTTTCACATGTCTTCATTCCTAGACCAAATACTAGTGACTGCTTTATTCTAACATTCTTAAATGTACTTTGTAGGTGGAACATCTGGTGGCGGGGCCAGTGTGGAGGTGGTGGTGCTCGACACCGAGGCGGAGGGCGAATCGGGCGATGCTTCAGGGGAGGAGGCGGCGGCGGCAGCTGTGAGAGTTGAGACGGTGGTGGTGGCGGCCAGAGGTAAGCTCTTATATATTCCTTACTTATTGAGATTGAAGACTAGCTGGGAAGGCAAGAATATGAGATGCATGGCTGGGTGAATGATGAAGCAATGATGGGTGGAAGGACAACAGCCTGGGTGGGTGACACAGAAACTGTATGTGTCCATATACCTGGATCATGCTACTATCTGACTCTTAGATAGCATATGTGTATCTAGAGCAGGGGTACTCCTAGTACGGCCCGCGGGCCGGTGGTGGCCCGGCAAGCCTTCGTTGGCGGTGCGCTGACCTTGCAGACAATCACTGCTCCCCCGGCCCCCACAGAGCAGAGGCTTTTTTGTATTTCACCTGTTAGCGCCCCTGCATCTCCACTCTGACAATCACTGCTCCCCCGGCCCCCACAGAGCAGAGTGGAGATGCAAGGCCACAAAGAGGTGAAATAGAACTAAGCCTCTGCTCTGTGGGGCCGGGCAAGCAGTGATTGTCAGGGTGGAGAAGCAGGGGCGCTAAAACAAACAAAGCCTCAATAATATGTTAATGGTCTTTTAAAGACCTGTTAAGTACTTTGGTGTTGTTGTCTGTGTGTGCGCGTTGAGGAAGCGGTCTCAACCCGGGCTGAAGGCTGACACAGATAGACACACACACAGTGAGATGACAGAGGGAGAGGGAGGGCAGGAGGGAGAGAGAGATGGAGGGAGGGCAGGAGGGACAGCAGGAGGGAGAGAGATGTATGTAAATGCTGGGTCTGGTGGCTCAGTGGATGAGGGCATCTGCTGCAGGGACCTGTGTGCAACCTCATGGTCACAAGTTATCGTTTTGCTTTAGCCCCGCCCCCTCTGACTCCGCCCCCACCAGTGCGGCCCTCGGCCCCAAACTACACTGTAAATGTAGCCCCTGAGAGAAAGTTTGTGAGTACCCATGATCTAGAGAGAGTAGACGGTCAGTGGATGAAGTAAGTGTAACTTTGAAGAGCATGTAACACTAACACTGCACCCGCACGTCCGTTCCAGTGTAGGAAAGGCAAGGAAAAGAACTTTTAATTTTGTCCAAATACTACCATAAATAGTAGCAGTAGTTTGTATTGCAAGCACTGCATAGATCCGGTTATTATGGTGGCCACTCCCTACCTCTCTTAATAAGTTTAGTAGTACTCAGTCATTCATGTGTGGATGTATCACTGCCTGTCACTCAATAAAAAGCAAAGCACCTAAAGTCATCCCATATATAAGCAAAAACATCCCATGTGAAGTGATAGATAATCAGATTATTTATCTTCTTCAATTTTCCATTTCTAGTACTCATTTCCACTGTAGGGTGAAAGTTAAATTAATTAAGCAGTAGCCCTTGAGTTGTAACAGAGTATTCTCAGTGCCACCCGTAATAGAAAAGTAAGAGATTCACCACCTGCATGTACTGGACGGGTACAGTAACGCAACGGCAACGCAAGTCTAGGTCACTCCTCATGGCGTGCGTCTCTTTTTCTCGGGTGCAAGTTTACCGCGCTGGCATTATGCCGGCTTGCAGAAAATAACGTACCAATTTTCCAAAACAAGAGACAAGAAGAAGAATAAGACTGGTGTACTTTCATAGTCGACTCCAATGGAAGTCCACAGTGCTCATAGAATTTGTTCCTTAAACTCCCACTAATGTTAGAGCAAGGATGAAGAAGTGTGAGGTTAGATAGATACTGGCCTCAATAGTTATGTAATGCGCTTGCAAGTTGCTAGTTGTACTGCAGCACACATTTCTGCTGAATGATTGAGTTAATCTTAAAGAGCATTGGTTACAGACTATGTCTTTCTTTCTTCATATAGGTTCTCCTTCCAAACGAACAAGGAGGAAGGAGCTGGCTAGAGCGGCCCGGCAACGGAGAATCGAGGCCACTGTTGCGGAATATCGGCGGCTGGTGGCCCTGGAGGACGTGGAAAGTGTGCGGTCGACAACAACGACAACGTCGTCCTCCGTGGCCTCACCGGCTGCCACCGTGACCCAGCACAGTGGTCCACCGAGACTGAGCCGGGCTGCCAAAGGCAAACGCCACCGCCGAGCAGCAAGGCCAACAGCTGCTTCTCACAGGCCTTGCACCTGCAAGGCAGTGAAGGCACGCCTGCGCCGCACCACCCTGATGGTGTCCCGCCTTCAGCAGGAGCTCGCCTTGCTCCGCGAGGAGCATGATGCCCTGGCCCAAAAAGTGAACAGCATCCACCCCTAGTGTCCCTTGCCCCTTTTTTAGAGACTTTTGGGGGGTGGGAATTGGGAGTTGGGTTTTTGGGGACTTTTGAAGGACAATCGTTGGGGTTAGGGAGGGTCTTGCGGGAGATTATTTTGTTAGGGATATAAATATACTTTTTCAAACTTTATCTGAGCATACCTGTTTTTTACTGCTTGCCTGGTGGGTGGGGGTTTAACGTTGACTGTTTTCCTGAAAGTTTAGTTCCATTTTCTTCCTTTAAGTGTAAATGCCCAAATGTTTTCAACACTAAGTGCCTCTCACAGACTAAGTGAAGTGAATCCAAGAGTCCTAGGACTTTAGTAGTACTACCTTCAGGCTCTCGTCTCTCGTACTAATACTCCATTATACCCCCAAACCACCAAACGCTTATCTTACCTGTAATTTGTGTTTGAAAGTAGGGCTAGGCCCAGGGCTGGCTCCACGGGAAACACCGAATAACGTTGGCAATCTTGGTCGGATAAAATTTCCTCATAGCGGTGGTAGTAGTGGTGTGCCACAGTGGCAGTTGCATGCCTATGAAAAAAAAGAAAATGAAATCTGGTTTGTCCTCCTGAGCAATTCAACGGTACAACTGAGAATATAGCAGGTGACAGAAGTACAGTAGAGCAGTGCCACATTGTAGCCTAACAAATGGTAAAGTATAACTACTAATTCGGTTGAAGTTCTTTCACATTAGCAATGGTTCTTTGTCAAGCAGAGTAAGAATATATCATCGACAACTGTGGAAAGAAAGAATGCGACAGTACAGGGCCTGTGTGGAATTATTGATAACTATATTCAACATAAGGTCTCTGTAGCCAGATACCCGAGAGCCTTGCTGGTCACTATAAATCCATTCACAACAACACTCAATGGGGTTGGTCTGGAAGGTGTCACGTTTACTCCCCGTGATCCAGTCGATGCAAATATGGTTCCACCTCCAAATGTCACCAACACCCAGAAGTGTAAACACAGGGTGTTCGAGGCATTAGGCGAGGGAGAAAAATAACAAACTAAAATAAAAAATGTGGGATGGGTAAAGGTAGGGTCAGCAGGGAAAGGATACCTGTAAGAGAAGACAAGACAGGCATCAGTGAAGTGATGTCCTAACATACAAGGGTACTCTCATATAGTCTCACTAAATAGTCTGCAAGTCTCCCGCCTACTCATGGGAAATGTAGTTTCATAGTACGGTAGGCGCTTAGGGGCTGCGTAACCTGACAGAAGGTATAGTAGATAGAAAAGGAGAAATTGCTTTTTTTCTAGGTGTCCCCTCACTCACCAGGGTTGCCCCTTGGTGACATGCTTCATCATTGGGGCCATCCCAGTCCTCTACGGCCTGGGGCGTGCTGCGACTTGCGAATTACGTAGGAGCACTTACAAATGACTATGTGTGGTGCAGATAGTGGAGTGGACTAAGTGATGTGTTAAGGGATCAATGTAGAAGCCGAGAGAGAGCAAAGAAATGCAGTCACAGTCAGAGAAAAAGGCAAGGGATACTGTATCTATGTGTGGTTGTAGTGGTCCTGTTGGAAGTGGTAAGTAAGTTGCCCGCAGAAAAAAAATCCTCCTATTAGCGGCACTCCTCCATTGCAGCCGACGCTTCGTCCACCGATGTTGGTCACCAGAAGACACCCTGTCCACTGCCTGCCTGATGCTGAATTGTGGCTCGCTACTGTGAAGCCTGACTCCATCCTTTTTTCCCCATTGCAGAGACTGAAACCCGGCCTGTAATTATTCAACGAAAAACAGGAAGTGATATAATATTACAACACCACTGATAAATAAATATAAGGTATGTAGGCTGTGGAGTGCAAAAAGTCACAATTTGTTTTTCCTAGTAGACAGACAGTACAATGTTTTTGAAAGTGCGTACTCTGAGTCACCTTTTGAAGGATAAGTAAGTATGGGCAAATTAATGTAGCGGATCTTGCCCCTCAAGCTAGGTGTACTGTAAACTGTGTTTTAGAACAAAAATAGATCTTCCTAGCAGTGCTCCCACCCAAAAAACGAGGCCTAGCAGAAAACTGGAGACAAAACTTACTTTGAAAGTAAAAGTAGGCCGAAGTACCCTAATTACCCATTACCCCCCGTGGATTGTATTCAAACCACTTGCAAGCAACCAAGCAAAAGTAGCCATAGCCAGCATCGCTCCAAGACTCGAAATCCCCCCCACTCAAACACATGCAATAGAAATACTGCTAACCCTAACGAACCCTAAGTTAAGAATAGTGGCAAAGGCTTTCTTTAACTATGCCAAATCCCCCCTTTCCCACCATGGATTTTCTTCAAATGACTTGCAACCAAAATTACACATTCTCACGAGTGCTCTAAGACCCCAGAACTCAGTTTGAAAAATCTAGAACACCCCGATACACATGCAATCCTGGTGCTAGGGCTAACCCTAACGAACCCTAAGTTACAAAAAGTGCCAAAACTAAAGGCTTTTCCGCGCGGATTTTGTCCCAACCACTTCTACCCGGTATTAGACCTTCCCAGGAATGCCCCAAGACCCGGCAACCCACCCGCCAAGAAGCATAACACCCCCAAACAGGCCAAAAGAAAAATCTCATACTTGCAATATTTCTGGGCCTTCGGTCCAAACGCGCTGCGTAGCTAGGCCATAAGTCGGGGTTGGCACGACGGATTTCCTGAAAAGCAAATGCAATCAAGATTAGAGTGTCCCAGCAGTGCTCCCAGACCACGAAACTCACCCGCAAACAGACGGAACCCCCCCTAAGAGCACCTCAAAGGCAAGCAAGTCATCAAAAACACAAAAAAAATTCCGCCTGGGATTTGGTCCAAAACACTTTTATCCGGTATTAGAGCTTCCCAGCAATGGCCCCAGAGCCGTCAACCCAGGAGAAAACGAGTAGAAGACCCCCAAACAGCCAAAGAGCAAAAGTACAAAAATGGGGACTTAGTCACTTTTTCACAAATTTCCCAAATCACTCCGCGCGCGCTCTGCAGCTAGGCCCTAAGTCCCCTCAGCCACCATGGATTTGCTTCAAACCTCTTGCAAAGTAAAGTATATATAGCCAGCAGTGCTCCCAGACCACGAAACTCACCCGCAAACACCAGCAAGCCCCCCAAACAGGCCCCCGAAAACGCTACATAGAGCAAAATGTCTGAAATAGCCCAAAAAAAAAATCGGCCTGGATTTTGTCCCAACCACTTCTACCCGGTATTAGACCTTCCCAGGAATGCCCCAAGACCCGGCAACCCACCCGCCAAGAAGCATAACACCCCCAAACAGGCCAAAAGCAAAATCTCATACTTGCAATATTTCTGGGCCTTCGGTCCAAACGCGCTGCGTAGCTAGGCCATAAGTCGGGGTTGGCACGACGGATTTCCTGAAAAGCAAATGCAATCAAGATTAGAGTGTCCCAGCAGTGCTCCCAGACCACGAAACTCACCCGCAAACACCAGCAAGCCCCCCAAACAGGCCCCCGAAAACGCTACATAGAGCAAAATGTCTGAAATAGCCCAAAAAAAAATCGGCCTGGATTTTGTCCCAACCACTTCTACCCGGTATTAGACCTTCCCAGGAATGCCCCAAGACCCGGCAACCCACCCGCCAAGAAGCATAACACCCCCAAACAGGCAAAAGCAAAATCTCATACTTGCAATATTTCTGGGCCTTCGGTCCAAACGCGCTGCGTAGCTAGGCCATAAGTCGGGGTTGGCACGACGGATTTCCTGAAAAGCAAATGCAATCAAGATTAGAGTGTCCCAGCAGTGCTCCCAGACCACGAAACTCACCCGCAAACACCAGCAAGCCCCCCAAACAGGCCCCCGAAAAACGCTACATAGAGCAAAATGTCTGAAATAGCCAAAAAAAAATCGGCCTGGATTTTGTCCCAACCACTTCTACCCGGTATTAGACCTTCCCAGGAATGCCCCAAGACCCGGCAACCCACCCGCCAAGAAGCATAACACCCCCAAACAGGCCAAAAGCAAAATCTCATACTTGCAATATTTCTGGGCCTTCGGTCCAAACGCGCTGCGTAGCTAGGCCATAAGTCGGGGTTGGCACGACGGATTTCCTGAAAAGCAAATGCAATCAAGATTAGAGTGTCCCAGCAGTGCTCCCAGACCACGAAACTCACCCGCAAACACCAGCAAGCCCCCCAAACAGGCCCCCGAAAACGCTACATAGAGCAAAATGTCTGAAATAGCCCAAAAAAAAATCGGCCTGGATTTTGTCCCAACCACTTCTACCCGGTATTAGACCTTCCCAGGAATGCCCCAAGACCCGGCAACCCACCCGCCAAGAAGCATAACACCCCCAAACAGGCCAAAAGCAAAATCTCATACTTGCAATATTTCTGGGCCTTCGGTCCAAACGCGCTGCGTAGCTAGGCCATAAGTCGGGGTTGGCACGACGGATTTCCTGAAAAGCAAATGCAATCAAGATTAGAGTGTCCCAGCAGTGCTCCCAGACCACGAAACTCACCCGCAAACACCAGCAAGCCCCCCAAACAGGCCCCCGAAAACGCTACATAGAGCAAAATGTCTGAAATAGCCCAAAAAAAAATCGGCCTGGATTTTGTCCAACCACTTCTACCCGGTATTAGACCTTCCCAGGAATGCCCCAAGACCCGGCAACCCACCCGCCAAGAAGCATAACACCCCAAACAGGCCAAAAGCAAAATCTCATACTTGCAATATTTCTGGGCCTTCGGTCCAAACGCGCTGCGTAGCTAGGCCATAAGTCGGGGTTGGCACGACGGATTTCCTGAAAAGCAAATGCAATCAAGATTAGAGTGTCCCAGCAATGCTCTCAGACATGAAACTCACCCACAAACAGACGGAACCCCCCTAAGAGCACCTCAAAGGCAAGCAAGTCATCAAAAACACAAAAAAATTTCCGCCTCGGATTTGGCACAAACCACTTTTAGTGCTTCCCAGCAATGGCCCCAGACCCGTCAACTCACCTGCAAAGAGGTAGAACAACACCCCCACAAGTGCTGAGTCTTTCTTCATTGGGCGTAAACCAGCCCTCTGCTTTGATGGAAATAGGAGTCTGGAGGAGGAGGATAGAGGAGCATGTTCTTCTGAACTTGTGAACCTGAGGAATGCAGACTGCGGCACCTTCAAATAAATTAGCAAACAAGTGAAGACAGTTCTGCTGATGGGCTTGTCTTTGTGATAATCTGATTAAAGTTTGAATTATATTAACTGTGCACAACAAAGAAAGACAGACACACAGGAATAAAAGTGAATAAGGATGAAAAAGAAAGTTATTGATTCGTTGTCTCATTTTCAGGGCTCGAAGTCGGAATCACGGTCCAGGAATAAGAATAAGGCTTCGTCATCATACTCTGCGAATTCAGCCCGGGTGAGGTCAGTGCCACCTGACAGAGTAGAAATTCCCTCATCTATGGTGCTGGCCACCTCCTCTTCATCGGCACGCTCTCTCGTACTCTTATATCTGGTGGTATGAGGTGCTGATTCATCTTGATCATTGTTAACCTCTCCACATTTTTGGGCGAGAGGCGGCTCCGTTTGGGAGTTACAATCCCACCAGCCGCACTGAAAACCCGTTCAGAAGACACACTTGCGAGTGGGCAAGACAAGTAGTTTAAAGCCAGGTTGGTGAGCTGTGGCCACAATTCTTTTTTCCCATGCCAATACGCCAATGGGTCAGAATTACATAGACCTCTGTGGAGTCATTCAGATAGTCCTTCACCATCGACTCAAGGTCCTCCTCCAAGGTTCCTCCACTTTGCGTAGCTCTTGCTGTGCCTCTGGCCTTTTGAGAACCAACCCACGCAGAGCTAGCCAATCCTCTTCAGCCTCCAATGTTTCTGCTGTCTTTCGTGCAGATGATGCGGTTGCCGGTGTCTTTAACGGCTGAGAGGTCACTTGTGCCACAGCCACAGGTGCAGAAGTGGATTGTTTTGACTGGGGATGGCTGCTGATGTACTGCCATTTCCTTCAATTTCCAGCCGTTCTGTTTCAAACTTCTTGGCTGACAAGGCTAGCCAACGTTTGTACTTTGTAACATCTTCATCAGCAAAAGCAAAGAATGCTCTGCCTGCCAGCGCCTTTTTGTAGCGTGGATCCAGAATAGTAGCACAAATGTAATGCTGTTCTGAGTGGATCTTTTGAAGACGTTCATCACCTTGTAGGAGCTCTAATAATTGCTCAGCCAGAAGCAAAGAAGAGCCTTTCTTTTTGTCATCTTTTCGAAACACAGAACACACCTCCTTCAGTTGGTCCTCCAGCATGTACAACAATGGGATAGCTTTTCCCAAATTAGAGTCCTCCTTGCTGACTGCACGCGTGAAGACCTCAAAAGGACGAAGCATGCGTGTTAGGCTTTCAACTATGTTCCATTGCGGCCCACCCATCCTCAGCTCCTCTATACCCTCTTTCAAGAAATATTGATCGAGTTGCGTATACTGCTCATACAGACGCTCAAGCATGTAGAAGGTTGAGTTCCAACGTGTTACCACCTCCTGGATGAGTGCTTTCACTGGCATTTGACATTGATATAGCATGCTCCTCAGCTGCTTGCGGGCCTTAAAAGAATGCCTGAAATGCTTGCAAATTTTTCGGCAGTTCTCCAATACACTGCACGCTGCACTGTCTTTATTACCCAAGAATTTTTGGACAACCAGGTTTATACAGTGCGCCAAACACGGCACTCTGAAATAGTAACCGTCCCTCATGGCCTTAACTATATTGGAGCCATTGTCCGTGGAAACATAACCAACCTTGCGTTTTAGTGGGGACAGACAGTTAAGGACCTTTGTGTTAAAGACATCCAAATGTTTTCTGCTGTGTGACGTTTCTCCAAACCAAACATGGCTAGTGTTGCATGTTTCCGAGCACCTTTAAAAACAGTGTTAGTGTCAACACCTGAGTTTAGCTTTGCTTTAGCCCCTGAAAAAGAGACCCAGTGTGCAGTGATGCACATGTAATCAGCGCCTGCGCCACTGGTCCACATGTCTGTTGTCAGATGTATAGTGTGAACAGCACTCTTCTGCAAAGCTGCCCCAATCGCCTTCAGAACATCTTCATGTAGTGCTGGAACCGCAACTCGGGCAAAATAGAACCGGCTAGGAACCTTCCATTTAGGGCAGAGCACTGCCACTAATTCTAGAAAACCAACCCCTTCGACAAAAGAAAAAGGGAGAAGGTCCAGAGCTAGCATTTTAGCCAGCTTAGTGTTATACAGACGGGTCATTGGGTGGTTGCGTTCATATTGCGCTTCTGTAAACAACATCTTTTTAATGTTGCCCTGGACCAATGATTTACGGGATGATGATCTCTTCGACCCAGTTACGCTCGCTGATGAACTTTTCCGCATTGATGTCTCACTCTCTCCCACACTCTTAGTGTGGCTCCCATGGGGTGTGCTGCTGACATGGGAACTGGGTGTAAGTGAAGTGTTTGGATCGTCTTCTTCTACCTCCTCGTCATCAGCAGATGACAAATCAACGTTTTCATTACGTGCAATTCCGGCTTTCTTGACCGCCTCTAGGTGCGGAAACCATTCGAGAGGGTGCCTTCTCTCAAGATGACCTCTCTGGCCTCCGGTACCATAGTTAGAACCAAGCTTACCACGACTATATCGAAGCTTACAAAGGCTACAAATGGCTACGTTTGCCTTTTTTGGGCAAACACTAAAGAAGTCCCAAACTGGAGACTTGAAATGTCTTCGGGGGCCGCCGCCGGAGGAGGCGTCGATACTGGTGGTGGTGGTCCTGCTGCTAATGACAGATGAAGTGGAGGATGTGGATTGCCGAACTTCAGTACGTTTTGCACTTTCACCACCACGAATTGAGGTCGAGGACGAGGTGGGTACCTTCTTGCGAGGAAGAAATATGGAAGCGGTAGGTTTTGGTGTACTACTTAACTCCAAATCTAATGATTCCATTTCCATTGCCTCCTCGCCGACATCATCATCACGCTCAGCAGCTTCTCGGATAGGGTCAAAATGTCTCTTTGCTGCATGCCCGGTGGGGCTGCAGTGACCTTTGTGATGACTGCCTCGTCGTCATCGTGAGAGGCTTCATCACCAGCAGTATCTGTCACTTCTTGTTGAGCCTCATCACACTCCATAGGTTTGAGTTTTTGGACGACCTTCCTTTTACGCTTAGGTACCGGTGGCAGATCATGGTGTGCCTCTGCCTCACTGTCAGACCGCAGTTGTCGTGGTTCCCAAGACAGATCACTTGCACCAGAACGAGGTGGGCTTGAAGAAGATGTAGACACCCCCCTTGATCTTTTCCTTGCTAGGGATGTGGAAGACAATGAATGATCATCAGGAGGAGTGGCTTCCAATGATACCTCAGCTTCATTGTCGATTTCCAAATGTGCCCCTACTTCGGGAGGAACAACTATTGTGGGCACTTGTGAACGTCATGCACCTTTGCTTGCGCATCTCCTTTTGCTGCCTCTCCTTCCACATGTACTTGGGCGTGTACTTGCACATGGTGTTGTTGTTGCGGCTGTGGTTGTTCAACACTTGTCAGATGAGTTACAACAACCTGTGTTGATTCAGGGACATTGCTGCTACTTTCTTGCGATGAGCCAACATCACTGGTCGATGGTGATTGGAGAAGTACACTGACTGCCTCTGAAGCACTCAAGGGCTTTGACTTAAGTTGGCGTGGTGGTGGAGGCACTGAACCCAATGGAGCAGGGGTGCTGCTCTCAGGTTGGTCCCCAGCAGATCCTGCTGCTGCAGGCGTACTTTTCTTTTGCTCCCAAAAAAAGTGGCGGGGTGACACACCAGCCTCCTTGGTAACTTGCTTCTTCTGCTCCTTACTAGCAACTTTCTTGCTAGAGGAGCTACGGAGAACTTTCTTTGGGGGCGGGGCCATCTTCTTCAGAGCAGGTCAGACAGCAGGCCGCAGTTGCACGAATTGTAGAGTTGTCTGAGGCCAGACGTGACGTCGCGTGACGTTATGCTGCACACACACACCGCTGCAGGACTTCTTCCTGGCACTGGTGGTTCTCTTGAGTCTTGTGCACCTAAAAAAAATGGAAGACAGAGGAACATCAGTTCAGTTATAGAGCACAAAAAAATCGAAAAACACTGCAAAATCAGCACAATCCCAATCCATCCATGCCCTCCATAATGTTTAAATTCAAGACAACCCACAGAAAGACTAGGCCCATGCAAGACTCACTACCCCTGGCATAAATAAAGGTTGAAAAGTAGGCAAAATGGTTGGAGGCCTAACACAAAGCCTGCATTCAAAATGGCCACTTGCCTGCCAAGCACATGGCAGTGCCTGTAGCTGCACTCAAAATGGCCACCAGCCTCATGGCATGTCCCTCCCCATGAACACCCCCAAAAATCGAAAAACACTGCTAAATCAGCACAATCCTATTCCATCCATGGCCTCCATGATGTTTAAATTCAAGACAGCCCACAGAAAGACTAGGCCCATGCTAGACTCAAATACCCCTGGTGAAAAGGCCCCAACAACAGGTCAAAAATCGAAAAACACAAAATTGTACAAAAAAAAAAATTCGAAAAACACAGAAAAATCAGCACAATCCCAATTCATCTATGGCCTCCATGATGTTTAAATTCAAGACAACCCACAGAAATACTAGGCCCATGCAAGACTCACTACCCCTGGCATAAATAAAGGTTGAAAAGTAGGCAAAATGGTTGGAGGCCTAACAACAAAGCCTGCATTCAAAATGGCCACTTGCCTGCCAGCACATGGCCAGTGCCTGTAGCTGCACTCAAAATGGCCACCAGCCACATGGCATGTCCCTCCCCATGAACACCCCCAAAAATCGAAAAACACTGCAAAATCAGCACAATCCCATTCCATCCATGATGTTTAAATTCAAGACAGCCCACAGAAAGACTAGGCCCCATGCACCACTCACTACCCTGGTCAAGGCCCCAACAACAGGTCAAAAATCGAAAAACACAAAATTTTACACAAAAAAAAATCGAAAAACACAGAAAAATCAGCACAATCCCAATTCATCTATGGCCTCCATGATGTTTAAATTCAAGACAACCCACAGAAATACTAGGCCCATGCAAGACTCACTACCCCTGGCATAAATAAAGGTTGAAAAGTAGGCAAAATGGTTGGAGGCCTAACAACAAAGCCTGCATTCAAAATGGCCACTTGCCTGCCAGCACATGGCCAGTGCCTGTAGCTGCACTCAAAATGGCCACCAGCCACATGGCATGTCCCTCCCCATGAACACCCCCAAAAATCGAAAAACACTGCAAAATCAGCACAATCCCATTCCATCCATGATGTTTAAATTCAAGACAGCCCACAGAAAGACTAGGCCCCATGCACCACTCACTACCCCTGGTCAAGGCCCCAACAACAGGTCAAAAATCGAAAAACACAAAATTTTACACAAAAAAAATCGAAAAAACACAGAAAAATCAGCACAATCCCAATTCATCTATGGCCTCCATGATGTTTAAATTCAAGACAACCCACAGAAATACTAGGCCCATGCAAGACTCACTACCCCTGGCATAAATAAAGGTTGAAAGTAGGCAAAATGGTTGGAGGCCTAACAACAAAGCCTGCATTCAAAATGGCCACTTGCCTGCCAGCACATGGCCAGTGCCTGTAGCTGCACTCAAAATGGGCCACCAGCCACATGGCATGTCCCTCCCCATGAACACCCCCAAAAATCGAAAAACACTGCAAAATCAGCACAATCCCATTCCATCCATGATGTTTAAATTCAAGACAGCCCACAGAAAGACTAGGCCCCATGCACCACTCACTACCCCTGGTCAAGGCCCCAACAACAGGTCAAAAATCGAAAACACAAAATTTTACACAAAAAAAAATCGAAAAAACACAGAAAAATCAGCACAATCCCAATTCATCTATGGCCTCCATGATGTTTAAATTCAAGACAACCCACAGAAATACTAGGCCCATGCAAGACTCACTACCCCTGGCATAAATAAAGGTTGAAAAGTAGGCAAAATGGTTGGAGCCCTAACAACAAAGCCTGCATTCAAAATGGCCACTTGCCTGCCAGCACATGGCCAGTGCCTGTAGCTGCACTCAAAATGGCCACCAGCACATGGCATGTCCCTCCCCATGAACACCCCCAAAAATCGAAAAACACTGCAAAATCAGCACAATCCCATTCCATCCATGATGTTTTAAATTCAAGACAGCCCACAGAAAGACTAGGCCCCATGCACCACTCACTACCCCTGGTCAAGGCCCCAACAACAGGTCAAAAATCGAAAAACACAAAATTGTACAAAAAAAAAAATCGAAAAACACAGAAAAATCAGCACAATCCCAATTCATCTATGGCCTCCATGATGTTTAAATTCAAGACAACCCACAGAAATACTAGGCCCATGCAAGACTCACTACCCCTGGCATAAATAAAGGTTGAAAAGTAGGCAAAATGGTTGGAGGCCTAACAACAAAGCCTGCA
>NW_028244467.1:0-29000 GCF_964263255.1 Lissotriton vulgaris | reverse complement strand
CCAATTTTGAGCGTTTTGATCTTTTTCTTTGTCTTTTAGATACTTCCTCGGAGATATGCCTAAGAAAGGCGCAAAGAAGATGATGACCGACCAGATGGTGCGGATCCTCTGCAAAGAGATGTCCGAGATAAAGAAACGGTTGGCGGAGCGAGACGGGGAGGAGGGTTCGGCCCCTGCGCCGGCTGGAGGGAGACCTAAGAGGCCGAGAAGGGTTCCAGCCGGTGGGGACGTCCCGGTTCCCTCTGCCCCGCTCGAGGCACCGACCCCAGTACCGATAGAGGGGAATCCAATCCCCGTTGTCGTCACCCCGACTTCCAAGGAAGACATGCCCCCCGAGCTGGCAGCACAGCTAGCAGCATGGTTGGGGGATAGTAGTGATGGTGCCACGGCTGCCGAGGCACAGGCACTGATAAAAGGACTTCGTGAGAAGAGAGATGCAGCTAAAGTGACTGCGCCGTTGGCGGGAATAGACAAGCCGCAAGCGGCAGATGCTGCGTCCGGTTCAGGTAAGCGGCCATTGCCGATTGCAAGGGACGAGTCAGCACCCTCTCGTAGAGAGAGATTGGGACAACATGTGCCTTTAGCTATAAAGGAAAAGATCTGGGCGGGGGAGTACGTGAATATTTTCTCCTTGCTTGTTGATCATTATGAGGTGGAGCATGTTAAAAGTCAGAAGGACCTAATGCATCCGAGTGTTTGGCGCGCAAAAATGGCCGCCTTTAAGGTAAATGAGAACATTGGAAGCTGGGGCAATGCGTGGGGTATTTTTACATCGATTTTGGGGGAACGTAGGCCCGAGTTGCTTCCAGAGTTTCCCATTTATCAATCACGAATAATGGGTTACTCGACAGCATATCAAGGTAACCATTGGTTTTGTTATGACAATCTGTTCAGGAAAGAAAAGGAGCATAACAAGAGTTTGACTTGGGATTGTTACGATTCTGTAACATGGGATAAAATGAAAGAATCGGGGATGTTAAGAATGCCATTGGTTGGGAGCACTGTTGTTGATTACTCCCGCCAAAATGGGGGGACGCCCTTTCGACCAAGTACGAGCACTGACGATCAGTCGAGGCCCGCAGGCAATACAGGAAGAAAGGGTTTCTGTTTTAACTTCAACAAAGGGAAATGTACCAGGCCTCCGGGATTGTGTAAATTCAAACATGAGTGTAGTACGTGTGGGTCGTCCCATCCTGAGTCATCGTGCAGAGCCAGAACGGGTGAGAATGGGGGTAAGGGAGGCGCCAAACAGGTCTAATCTAGTCCGAGGGGCGCCTTTACCAACCCCGATTGATACCTTGGCAATGATCCCCTGGCTCAGCGAATACCCGGATCGTACTTCTGCCGGGGTGCTGCGGAACGGTTTTACACATGGTTTCCGCATCCCGGTGGGGGACTTTCAGGGTGTAGGGATTTGCAAGAATCAACTTTCCGTTTTACAGCATACATCTGTGGTGCAAGAGAAAATTCAGAAAGAGGTTAGCCGGGGACGGGTCGCCGGCCCGTTTAGTGTACCCCCGGTACCGGATTTTGTTTGTTCTCCGTTAGGGGTGGTCCCCAAGAAGGACCCAGGTGAGTTTCGTTTGATCCATAATCTGTCTGCTCCACACGGCCTTTCGGTGAACGACGCAATTGATCCAGAAGTTTGTTCGGTGCGATACGCATCGTTTGATGAGGCAGTAGCCATCTTGAATCGCCTGGGGCCCGGGACGTTGATGGCGAAATCAGATATCGAGTCAGCGTTCCGGTTGCTCCCGGTACACCCAGACGATCAGCGTCTTTTGGGATTCGGGTTCCAGGGGTCATTTTACATGGATAGGTGTATGCCAATGGGATGCTCTATATCATGTGCTTATTTTGAGCAATTCAGTACTTTCCTGCAATGGGTGTTCACTAAGAAAACGGGTTTTCGAAATGTAATGCACTACCTTGACGACTTTTTGTTCCTTGGTCCCGCCGGAAATCCCGAATGTGCCCAGGCCTTAGATGAATTCTGTGTGTTGATGGGTCAATTTGGCGTGCCGTTGGCACCGGGTAAAACTATGGGTCCCACGACTTGCCTCGAGTTTTTGGGGATCGAGTTGGACTCAAGGGAGGGGTGTTTCCGTTTACCAGCTAGCAAAGTGTTGAAATTCAGGACAGCCCTCCGAGTATGTTTGAATACACCTAAGGTTACACTGCATCAGTTGCAACAATTAGTGGGAAAGTTGAACTTTGCCTTGAGGGTAATCCCAATGGCTCGCCCCTTTTCCCGCTCCATTGCCCAAGCGATGGTTGGCCTGAAGGAGGGTCATCATCGCACGAGGTTATCGGCTGAGGTCCGCCAGGACATGCGGATATGGTTAGCATTCTTGGCGGACTTCAATGGCCGAGTCGTCTGGAACAAGCCAGCCGTGTCCTCAGAAGAGCTTGGGCTATGGACAGATTCAGCAGGAAGCATAGGTTTTGGCGCCATCTTCGGCACGAACTGGTCTGCTCAAAGATGGCCCCTATGGTGGCACGAGAAGGGGCTAACGAGTAATATTGCTTTCCTTGAATTATTTCCCATTCTCGTGGCCCTGAGAACCTGGCCAGAAGGTTTCAGAGATCATTCTGTCGTTTTTTGGTCCGACAATATGACCGTGGTAGAATGCATCAATAGTCAGTCAGCCCATTGTAAGTTGATTTTGAGGCTGCTCAAAGAAATTGTCCTACTATGTATGCAACTGAACGTGGTATTCAGAGCAAAACATGTCCCAGGGGTGATGAATCAGGCTGCTGACGCACTGTCTCGTTTTCACATGCAGGCTTTCTCGGGTTTCCTTCCTTCAGCGGACCCGGAGCCGGCACCCTTCCCCGAAGCTCTCTGGTCTCTCGGTGCCCCGAACTTCGTCACCTCGTGGGAGAGAGTCTAGCACCCAGGACAAGGAAGGCATATGAAGGGGCGTTCCAGGCCTATTTAGCCTTTTTAGGGGCAGAGAGAGGGGGTCTTTGGGGTCAGGAAGAGTGGGTAGTACTCTTTCTGATGTCTTTACATAGGGCTGGGAAATCGGTGGCTACGGCCCAAAGGCATCGTGCCGCCATTTCCTTTGTTGCCAGGGCCCATGGCATCCTGGACCCAACAGCGTCTTTCACAGTACAGAAAGCGCTGCGTGGGTGGCAACGCCTAGAGGGTCGCAGAGTAGATGTGAGACGACCGATAGGTCTAGACAGGTTGTCCCAGTTACTGGACACACTCCCTAACACATGCTCGTCCCCTTTTGAGACCTGTTTGTTCCGGACTGCATTTACGCTGGCGTTTCACGGGGCTATGAGAGTTAGTGAGCTGGTTGCAAGGAACAAACAGGATGTGACGGGGGGCTTGTGCAGGGAACATGTTCAGATCAGGGGGGATGCGATGATTGTCTCCTTTCTCAGGTCTAAGACTGACCAAGATGGGAGAGGGGACTGCACGATCATTCGCAGGGACCCCGAGTCATCCATGTGTCCGGTACAGTGCTTAGAAGATTACCTAGCACAGAGAGTGGCATCATGGGGGGGGACATTGTTGAGGCATGCAGACGCCACCCCGCTGACGAGGTTTCAGTTTCAACGGGTGCTTGCAATGGCCATTGCCGCAGCGGGCTTGGACCCGGGCGAATTTGGGACCCACTCCTTTCGTATAGGGGCTGCCACTGAAGCTACAGCCAGGGGTCTTAATGTAGAACAAGTGAAACGTGTGGGGCGCTGGTCCTCCAATTGTTATAAGAGGTACGTGCGATTGCACATGTTGTGAAGCTGTAATCATGTACTCACGCCTCTTGTCTTTTGTTTGTTTTCAGTTGCGCAAGCCTACGCGGCAGGGCAGACTGTGCAGTCGACCCAACACCAGGCCAGCGGTCGCACGTCACCGGCTGTGAGGAAGGAGGTGTGGGTCGTGGGCCACTCATACGTGAGACGGGCCGCAGACGTATTCAAAGCAGGTGACATGTTTCACGTACCTGGGGAATACGGGTACAGAGTGTCCTTCTACGGAAGGGGCGGTCTCTGTATTGACCAGTTTCAGGAATTTTTTGAGGGCTTGTTAGAGCGGATGAGGTCACCGCCGTCCATAGTCATAGTGCATTTGGGGGGCAATGATTTGGTCACCACCGGTAGACGACTTCTCCTGGAGGCTATGCTTTCCACGGTAAGTTGGTTAGCGAGGAGAGTTCCGGGGTGCCTGATTGCGTGGTCTCATATGATCCCACGAAAAGTGTGGCGGGGGGCTATCTCGATCCCTGCTTTGAATCATTCTGTTAAAAAATTGAATAACAAAGTGAGTAGGTTGTTCCGTTCCAAGACATTGCATTCGATCTCGCATAATTGTATTAATGATGACAGTATGTATCTGGGGGATGGTGTGCATTTGTCGAGGGCGGGGAATGAGTTACTCATAGGAGACTTCCTAGCCTGGTTAAAATCTTTAAAACATGACCTTTAGGTAGGAGTTTTGTGGGGGGTCCGGATAGCCGGTCAACTATCCGGACCTGTGGCGGTAAGGTCATGATCGGTGAGCACTAATTGGTAGATCCCTATGAGTGGGCGTCACCCAACACGGATGGGAGCGCTCGGGAGAGGTGGCCATTGGCCCCTCAGTGGGGAGGCGGTCCCGTCTAAGGGCGGGACGCCGGAAGTAAAGGAAAGGCGGTCAAGGCCCCTTCCTTTGTAGGAGGGGTTACAGCCCCCTCCTGGGGAATTTCCCGGGGCCAGTGTCATCTGCGACGGCAGATGCGGTAAGTTGTGTGGGGTGGGGAGAGGTCAACGATACCTTCTAGATACCACACACAAGTGTTCGAACGACCTTTAAATGGCGTCGAGTCTTAAGTGCCCCCGTCAAGTCAAGGGAAATTGTTAGTAGTTGCACTTGAGGTAAGCCTCTGTGCTGTCGCCCCTCCCAAGTGGGAGGGGTAAGTCTGGTTAGGGATCTTGACACCGGTTATGACCTTGCCGTTGGCCCTTAAACGTTAGGATGTACAATTTCAGTGTTCTTAGAGAATGTTTTTTGTAGGATGCTAGTTCGGCTAGGAGAACCTCTGTATTAGAGATTATGTTAAGGTTAGCCAAACTCGTAATGTGATAATGAAATTGTACATAACATGAAAACGTTTAATGTTTTAATTTTTTGTTTTAATAAATACGGCCGGGATGGTCACTCCATCCCACATCCAAAAACTTTAAGAACTGTTTCCGGTTTCCCTCCTTTTGGGGATTGTGTTGAGAGGGGGTGGCGGGTATCTCAGCCATATGGAAAGGGGCGACCACTCGGTCCCCCCGAACGTATGGCTGAGTGCCTCGATCCCCCCGGGAAGCCATTTTTGGGCGGGAGGCGCGTCTCGGCTGGTATGCCCGAAGCGGCGTAGCCAGGGCGCGTTTTTTCCCGCCCTAGAGTGGGCTGGCCTAGACACCGACGCAGCCAGCCACGCCCTCGGGGCAGGCAGGGGCGGGTTTTCGCCCGCCCTGAAGACGGATAAAAGAAGGCGCAAGACCAGAAGACGTCCTCTTGTTCTTGTGCTCCGAAGCTGCACCTCCTCGCTACACGTGAGCTCGGGACGGAACGAAGAGCCAATTTTGACCCACCCACCAGCCCCTGAGGACAGCAAGTTGTTGTGCAATAAAGTGAATTTATAAGTTTGTTTTTTCCATTTCGTTTACAGGCTGTGACAGTATCAGTTTGTGGTTAATCATAATAAAGTATGGTGAATATCGTCTAGGTTGTTACGATTAAAAATGATTTGATGTAGTGTTGCATTTCTAGCATGTGCTTTCGGTCGTAGCGACCAATGTTTTCATAGGTTTGAGTAAGAATTGTCGTATTTATTTTTGGTAGGCGGTAAGGTCATGATCGGTGAGCACTAATTGGTAGATCCCTATGAGTGGGCGTCACCCAACACGGATGGGAGCGCTCGGGAGAGGTGGCCATTGGCCCCTCAGTGGGGAGGCGGTCCCGTCTAAGGGCGGGACGCCGGAAGTAAAGGAAAGGCGGTCAAGGCCCCTTCCTTTGTAGGAGGGGTTACAGCCCCCTCCTGGGGAATTTCCCGGGGCCAGTGTCATCTGCGACGGCAGATGCGGTAAGTTGTGTGGGGTGGGGAGAGGTCAACGATACCTTCTAGATACCACACACAAGTGTTCGAACGACCTTTAAATGGCGTCGAGTCTTAAGTGCCCCCGTCAAGTCAAGGGAAATTGTTAGTAGTTGCACTTGAGGTAAGCCTCTGTGCTGTCGCCCCTCCCAAGTGGGAGGGGTAAGTCTGGTTAGGGATCTTGACACCGGTTATGACCTTGCCGTTGGCCCTTAAACGTTAGGATGTACAATTTCAGTGTTCTTAGAGAATGTTTTTTGTAGGATGCTAGTTCGGCTAGGAGAACCTCTGTATTAGAGATTATGTTAAGGTTAGCCAAACTCGTAATGTGATAATGAAATTGTACATAACATGAAAACGTTTAATGTTTTAATTTTTTGTTTTAATAAATACGGCCGGGATGGTCACTCCATCCCACATCCAAAAACTTTAAGAACTGTTTCCGGTTTCCCTCCTTTTGGGGATTGTGTTGAGAGGGGGTGGCGGGTATCTCAGCCATATGGTCACTGTGAGGGTTTAAAAAGTGGTTATTCAACATGAGGCACGATCCAATTGACATTTTGAATCATTTTTGGTACAGTCCAAAAAATCGATTTTCGGATGAAAAACGATGACTCCGGACATGTCGAACGTTCCCAAAATGGTCTATAATGATGAAATTTTAACATTTAATCTTTTGACTCTAAATGACTGTTGGATGTGAATTATGACTTTTTCAACTAAAATAAGTGTGTTTAAAGTCATTTCTGTGACTGAAACGGGTCAAAATTGAAGCTTTTGAGTAAGCAAAACTCTGTAAAAATGGCAATTTTGGTCACTGTGAGAGTTTAAAAAGTGGTTATTCAACATGAGGCATGATCCAATTGACATTTTGAATCATTTTTGGTACAGTCCAAAAAATCGATTTTCGGATGAAAAACGATGACTCCGGACATGTCGAACGTTCCCAAAATGGTCTATAATGATGAAATTTTAACATTTAATCTTTTGACTCTAAATGACTGTTGGATGTGAATTATGACTTTTTCAACTAAAATAAGTGTGTTTAAAGTTATTTCTGTGCCTGAAACGGGTCAAAATTGAAGCTTTTGAGTAAGCAAAACTCTGTAAAAATGGCAATTTTGGTCACTGTGAGGGTTTAAAAAGTGGGTATTCAACATGAGGCATGATCCAATTGACATTTTGAATCATTTTTGGTACAGTCCAAAAAATCGATTTTCGGATGAAAAGCGATGACTCCGGACATGTCGAACGTTCCCAAAATGGTCTATAATGATGAAATTTTAACATTTAATCTTTTGACTCTAAATGACTGTTGGATGTGAATTATGACTTTTTCAACTAAAATAAGTGTGTTTAAAGTAATTTTTGTGACTGAAACGGGTCAAAATTGAAGCTTTTGAGTAATCAAAACTCTGTAAAAATGGCAATTTTGGTCACTGTGAGGGTTTCAAAAGTGGTTATTCAACATGAGGCATGATCCAATTGACATTTTGAATCATTTTTGGTACAGTCCAAAAAATCAATTTTCGGATGAAAAACGATGACTCCGGACATGTCGAACGTTCCCAAAATGGTCTATAATGATGACATTTTAACATTTAATCTTTTGACTCTAAATGGCTGTTGGATGTGAATTATGACTTTTTCAACTAATATAAGTGTGTTTAAAGTCATTTCTGTGCCTGAAACGGGTCAAAATTGAAGCTTTTGAGTAAGCAAAACTCTGTAAAAATGGCAATTTTGGTCACTGTGAGGGTTTAAAAAGTGGTTATTCAACATGAGGCATGATCCAATTGACATTTTGAATCATTTTTGGTACAGTCCAAAAAATCGATTTTCGGATGAAAAACGATGACTCCGGACATGTCGAACGTTCCCAAAATGGTCTATAATGATGAAATTTTAACATTTAATCTTTTGACTCTAAATGACTGTTGGATGTGAATTATGACTTTTTCAACTAAAATAAGTGTGTTTAAAGTCATTTCTATGACTGAAACGGGTCAAAATTGAAGCTTTTGAGTAAGCAAAACTCTGTAAAAATGGCCATTTTGATCACTGTGAGGGTTTAAAAAGTGGTTATTCAACATGAGGCACGATCCAATTGACATTTTGAATCATTTTTGGTACAGTCCAAAAAAATCGATTTTCGGATGAAAAACGATGACTCCGGACATGTCGAACGTTCCCAAAATGGTCTATAATGATGAAATTTTAACATTTAATCTTTTGACTCTAAATGACTGTCGGATGTGAATTGTGACTTTTTCAACTAAAATAAGTGTGTTTAAAGTCATTTCTGTGCCTGAAACGGGTCAAAATTGAAGCTTTTGAGTAAGCAAAACTCTGTAAAAATGGCAATTTTGGTCACTGTGAGGGTTTAAAAAGTGGTTATTCAACATGAGGCATGATCCAATTGACATTTTGAATCATTTTTGGTACAGTCCAAAAAATAAATTTTCGGATGAAAAACGATGACTCCGGACATGTCGAACGTTCCCAAAATGGTCTATAATGATGAAATTTTAACATTTAATCTTTTGACTCTAAATGACTGTTAGATGTGAATTATGACTTTTTCAACTAAAATAAGTGTGTTTAAAGTCATTTCTGTGACTGAAACGGGTCAAAATTGAAGCTTTTGAGTAAGCAAAACTCTGTAAAATGGCCATTTTGGTCACTGTGAGGGTTTAAAAAGTGGTTATTCAACATGAGGCACGATCCAATTGACATTTTGAATCATTTTTGGTATAGTCCAAAAAATCAATTTTCGGATGAAAAACGATGACTCCGGACATGTCGAACGTTCCCAAAATGGTCTATAATGATGAAATTTTAACATTTAATCTTTTGACTCTAAATGACTGTTGGATGTGAATTATGACTTTTTCAACTAAAATAAGTGTGTTTAAAGTCATTTCTGTGCCTGAAACGGGTCAAAATTGAAGCTTTTGAGTAAGCAAAACTCTGTAAAAATGGCAATTTTGGTCACTGTGAGGGTTTAAAAAGTGGTTATTCAACATGAGGCATGATCCAATTGACATTTTGAATCATTTTTGGTACAGTCCAAAAAATCGATTTTCGGATGAAAAACGATGACTCCGGACATGTCGAACGTTCCCAAAATGGTCTATAATGATGACATTTTAACATTTAATCTTTTGACTCTAAATGACTGTTGGATGTGAATTATGACTTTTTCAACTAAAATAAGTGTGTTTAAAGTCATTTCTGTGACTGAAACGGGTCAAAATTGAAGTTTTTGAGTAAGCAAAACTCTGTAAAAATGGCTATTTTGGTCACTGTGAGGGTTTAAAAAGTGGTTATTCAACATGAGGCATGATCCAAATGGCATTTTGAATTATTTTTGGTACAGTCCAAAAAATCAATTTTCGGATGAAAAACGATCACTCCGGACATGTCGAACGTTCCCAAAATGGTCTATAATGATGACATTTTAACATTTAATCTTTTGACTCTAAATGACTGTTGGATGTGAATTATGACTTTTTCAACTAAAATAAGTGTGTTTATAGTCATTTCTGTGCCTGAAACGGGTCAAAATTGAAGCTTTTGAGTAAGCAAAACTCTGTAAAAATGGCCATTTTGGTCACTGTGAGGGTTTAAAAAGTGGTTATTCAACATGAGGCACGATCCAATTGACATTTTGAATCATTTTTGGTACAGTCCAAAAAATCGATTTTCGGATGAAAAACGATGACTCCGGACATGTCGAACGTTCCCAAAATGGTCTATAATGATGAAATTTTAACATTTAATCTTTTGACTCTAAATGACTGTCGGATGTGAATTATGACTTTTTCAACTAAAATAAGTGTGTTTAAAGTCATTTCTGTGCCTGAAACTGGTCAAAATTGAAGCTTTTGAGTAAGCAAAACTCTGTAAAAATGGCAATTGTGGTCACTGTGAGGGTTTAAAAAGTGGTTATTCAACATGAGGCATGATCCAATTGACATTTTGAATAATTTTTGGTACAGTCCAAAAAATCACTTTTTCGGATGAAAAACGATGACTCCGGACATGTCGAACGTTCCCAAAATGGTCTATAATGATGAAATTTTAACATTTAATCTTTTGACTCTAAATGACTGTTGGATGTGAATTATGACTTGTTCAACTAAAATAAGTGTGTTTAAAGTCATTTCTGTGACTGAAACAGGTCAAAATTGAAGCTTTTGAGTAAGCAAAACTCTGTAAAAATGGCAATTTTGGTCACTGTGAGGGTTTAAAAAGTGGTTATTCAACATGAGGCATGATCCAATTGACATTTTGAATCATTTTTGGTACAGTCCAAAAAATCGATTTTCGGATGAAAAACGATGACTCCGGACATGTCGAACGTTCCCAAAATGGTCTATAATGATGAAATTTTAACATTTAATCTTTTGACTCTAAATGACTGTTGGATGTGAATTATGACTTTTTCAACTAAAATAAGTGTGTTTAAAGTCATTTCTGTGACTGAAACGGGTCAAAATTGAAGCTTTTGAGTAAGCAAAACTCTGTAAAAATGGCAATTTTGGTCACTGTGAGGGTTTAAAAAGTGGTTATTCAACATGAGGCACGATCCAATTGACATTTTGAATCATTTTTGGTACAGTCCAAAAAATCGATTTTCGGATGAAAAACGATGACTCCGGACATGTCGAACGTTCCCAAAATGGTCTATAATGATGAAATTTTAACATTTAATCTTTTGACTCTAAATGACTGTTGGATGTGAATTATGACTTTTTCAACTAAAATAAGTGTGTTTAAAGTCATTTCTGTGACTGAAACGGGTCAAAATTGAAGCTTTTGAGTAAGCAAAACTCTGTAAAAATGGCAATTTTGGTCACTGTGAGAGTTTAAAAAGTGGTTATTCAACATGAGGCATGATCCAATTGACATTTTGAATCATTTTTGGTACAGTCCAAAAAATCGATTTTCGGATGAAAAACGATGACTCCGGACATGTCGAACGTTCCCAAAATGGTCTATAATGATGAAATTTTAACATTTAATCTTTTGACTCTAAATGACTGTTGGATGTGAATTATGACTTTTTCAACTAAAATAAGTGTGTTTAAAGTTATTTCTGTGCCTGAAACGGGTCAAAATTGAAGCTTTTGAGTAAGCAAAACTCTGTAAAAATGGCAATTTTGGTCACTGTGAGGGTTTAAAAAGTGGTTATTCAACATGAGGCATGATCCAATTGACATTTTGAATCATTTTTGGTACAGTCCAAAAAATCGATTTTCGGATGAAAAGCGATGACTCCGGACATGTCGAACGTTCCCAAAATGGTCTATAATGATGAAATTTTAACATTTAATCTTTTGACTCTAAATGACTGTTGGATGTGAATTATGACTTTTTCAACTAAAATAAGTGTGTTTAAAGTCATTTCTGTGCCTGAAACGGGTCAAAATTGAAGCTTTTGAGTAAGCAAAACTCTGTAAAAATGGCAATTTTGGTCACTGTGAGGGTTTAAAAAGTGGTTATTCAACATGAGGCATGATCCAATTGACATTTTGAATCATTTTTGGTACAGTCCAAAAAATCAATTTTCGGATGAAAAACGATGACTCCGGACATGTCGAACGTTCCCAAAATGGTCTATAATGATGACATTTTAACATTTAATCTTTTGACTCTAAATGGCTGTTGGATGTGAATTATGACTTTTTCAACTAATATAAGTGTGTTTAAAGTCATTTCTGTGCCTGAAACGGGTCAAAATTGAAGCTTTTGAGTAAGCAAAACTCTGTAAAAATGGCAATTTTGGTCACTGTGAGGGTTTAAAAAGTGGTTATTCAACATGAGGCATGATCCAATTGACATTTTGAATCATTTTTGGTACAGTCCAAAAAATCGATTTTCGGATGAAAAACGATGACTCCGGACATGTCGAACGTTCCCAAAATGGTCTATAATGATGAAATTTTAACATTTAATCTTTTGACTCTAAATGACTGTTGGATGTGAATTATGACTTTTTCAACTAAAATAAGTGTGTTTAAAGTCATTTCTATGACTGAAACGGGTCAAAATTGAAGCTTTTGAGTAAGCAAAACTCTGTAAAAATGGCCATTTTGATCACTGTGAGGGTTTAAAAAGTGGTTATTCAACATGAGGCACGATCCAATTGACATTTTGAATCATTTTTGGTACAGTCCAAAAAAATCGATTTTCGGATGAAAAACGATGACTCCGGACATGTCGAACGTTCCCAAAATGGTCTATAATGATGAAATTTTAACATTTAATCTTTTGACTCTAAATGACTGTCGGATGTGAATTGTGACTTTTTCAACTAAAATAAGTGTGTTTAAAGTCATTTCTGTGCCTGAAATGGGTCAAAATTGAAGCTTTTGAGTAAGCAAAACTCTGTAAAAATGGCAATTTTGGTCACTGTGAGGGTTTAAAAAGTGGTTATTCAACATGAGGCATGATCCAATTGACATTTTGAATCATTTTTGGTACAGTCCAAAAAATCAATTTTCGGATGAAAAACGATGACTCCGGACATGTCGAACGTTCCCAAAATGGTCTATAATGATGAAATTTTAACATTTAATCTTTTGACTCTAAATGACTGTTGGATGTGAATTATGACTTTTTCAACTAAAATAAGTGTGTTTAAAGTAATTTTTGTGACTGAAACGGGTCAAAATTGAAGCTTTTGAGTAATCAAAACTATGTAAAAATGGCAATTTTGGTCACTGTGAGGGTTTAAAAAGTGGTTATTCAACATGAGGCATGATCCAATTGACATTTTAAATCATTTTTGGTACAGTCCAAAAAATCAATTTTCGGATGAAAAACGATGACTCCGGACATGTCGAACGTTCCCAAAATGGTCTATAATGATGAAATTTTAACATTTAATCTTTTGACTCTAAATGACTGTTGGATGTGAATTATGACTTTTTCAACTAAAATAAGTGTGTTTAAAGTCATTTCTGTGCCTGAAACGGGTCAAAATTGAAGCTTTTGAGTAAGCAAAACTCTGTAAAAATGGCAATTTTGGTCACTGTGAGGGTTTAAAAAGTGGTTATTCAACATGAGGCATGATCCAATTGACATTTTGAATAATTTTTGGTACAGTCCAAAAAATCGATTTTCGGATGAAAAGCGATGACTCCGGACATGTCGAACGTTCCCAAAATGGTCTATAATGATGAAATTTTAACATTTAATCTTTTGACTCTAAATGACTGTTGGATGTGAATTATGACTTTTTCAACTAAAATAAGTGTGTTTAAAGTCATTTCTGTGACTGAAACGGGTCAAAATTGAAGCTTTTGAGTAAGCAAAACTCTGTAAAAATGGCAATTTTGGTCACTGTGAGGGTTTAAAAAGTGGTTATTCAACATGAGGCACGATCCAATTGACATTTTGAATAATTTTTGGTACAGTCCAAAAAATCGATTTTCGGATGAAAAACGATGACTCCGGACATGTCGAACGTTCCCAAAATGGTCTATAATGATGAAATTTTAACATTTAATCTTTTGACTCTAAATGACTGTTGGATGTGAATTATGACTTTTTCAACTAAAATAAGTGTGTTTAAAGTCATTTCTGTGACTGAAACGGGTCAAAATTGAAGCTTTTGAGTAAGCAAAACTCTGTAAAAATGGCAATTTTGGTCACTGTGAGAGTTTAAAAAGTGGTTATTCAACATGAGGCATGATCCAATTGACATTTTGAATCATTTTTGGTACAGTCCAAAAAATCGATTTTCGGATGAAAAACGATGACTCCGGACATGTCGAACGTTCCCAAAATGGTCTATAATGATGAAATTTTAACATTTAATCTTTTGACTCTAAATGACTGTTGGATGTGAATTATGACTTTTTCAACTAAAATAAGTGTGTTTAAAGTTATTTCTGTGCCTGAAACGGGTCAAAATTGAAGCTTTTGAGTAAGCAAAACTCTGTAAAAATGGCAATTTTGGTCACTGTGAGGGTTTAAAAAGTGGTTATTCAACATGAGGCATGATCCAATTGACATTTTGAATCATTTTTGGTACAGTCCAAAAAATCAATTTTCGGATGAAAAGCGATGACTCCGGACATGTCGAACGTTCCCAAAATGGTCTATAATGATGAAATTTTAACATTTAATCTTTTGACTCTAAATGACTGTTGGATGTGAATTATGACTTTTTCAACTAAAATAAGTGTGTTTAAAGTCATTTCTGTGCCTGAAACGGGTCAAAATTGAAGCTTTTGAGTAAGCAAAACTCTGTAAAAATGGCAATTTTGGTCACTGTGAGGGTTTAAAAAGTGGTTATTCAACATGAGGCATGATCCAATTGACATTTTGAATCATTTTTGGTACAGTCCAAAAAATCGATTTTCGGATGAAAAGCGATGACTCCGGACATGTCGAACGTTCCCAAAATGGTCTATAATGATGAAATTTTAACATTTAATCTTTTGACTCTAAATGACTGTTGGATGTGAATTATGACTTTTTCAACTAAAATAAGTGTGTTTAAAGTTATTTCTGTGCCTGAAACGGGTCAAAATTGAAGCTTTTGAGTAAGCAAAACTCTGTAAAAATGGCAATTTTGGTCACTGTGAGGGTTTAAAAAGTGGGTATTCAACATGAGGCATGATCCAATTGACATTTTGAATCATTTTTGGTACAGTCCAAAAAATCGATTTTCGGATGAAAAGCGATGACTCCGGACATGTCGAACGTTCCCAAAATGGTCTATAATGATGAAATTTTAACATTTAATCTTTTGACTCTAAATGACTGTTGGATGTGAATTATGACTTTTTCAACTAAAATAAGTGTGTTTAAAGTCATTTCTGTGCCTGAAACGGGTCAAAATTGAAGCTTTTGAGTAAGCAAAACTCTGTAAAAATGGCAATTTTGGTCACTGTGCGGGTTTAAAAAGTGGTTATTCAACATGAGGCATGATCCAATTGACATTTTGAATCATTTTTGGTACAGTCCAAAAAATCAATTTTCGGATGAAAAACGATGACTCCGGACATGTCGAATGTTCCCAAAATGGTCTATAATGATGACATTTTAACATTTAATCTTTTGACTCTAAATGGCTGTTGGATGTGAATTATGACTTTTTCAACTAATATAAGTGTGTTTAAAGTCATTTCTGTGCCTGAAACGGGTCAAAATTGAAGCTTTTGAGTAAGCAAAACTCTGTAATAATGGCAATTTTGGTCACTGTGAGGGTTTAAAAAGTGGTTATTCAACATGAGGCATGATCCAATTGACATTTTGAATCATTTTTGGTACAGTCCAAAAAATCGATTTTCGGATGAAAAACGATGACTCCGGACATGTCGAACGTTCCCAAAATGGTCTATAATGATGAAATTTTAACATTTAATCTTTTGACTCTAAATGACTGTTGGATGTGAATTATGACTTTTTCAACTAAAATAAGTGTGTTTAAAGTCATTTCTATGACTGAAACGGGTCAAAATTGAAGCTTTTGAGTAAGCAAAACTCTGTAAAAATGGCCATTTTGATCACTGTGAGGGTTTAAAAAGTGGTTATTCAACATGAGGCACGATCCAATTGACATTTTGAATCATTTTTGGTACAGTCCAAAAAAATCGATTTTCGGATGAAAAACGATGACTCCGGACATGTCGAACGTTCCCAAAATGGTCTATAATGATGAAATTTTAACATTTAATCTTTTGACTCTAAATGACTGTCGGATGTGAATTGTGACTTTTTCAACTAAAATAAGTGTGTTTAAAGTCATTTCTGTGCCTGAAACGGGTCAAAATTGAAGCTTTTGAGTAAGCAAAACTCTGTAAAAATGGCAATTTTGGTCACTGTGAGAGTTTAAAAAGTGGTTATTCAACATGAGGCATGATCCAATTGACATTTTGAATCATTTTTGGTACAGTCCAAAAAATCGATTTTCGGATGAAAAACGATGACTCCGGACATGTCGAACGTTCCCAAAATGGTCTATAATGATGAAATTTTAACATTTAATCTTTTGACTCTAAATGACTGTTGGATGTGAATTATGACTTTTTCAACTAAAATAAGTGTGTTTAAAGTTATTTCTGTGCCTGAAACGGGTCAAAATTGAAGCTTTTGAGTAAGCAAAACTCTGTAAAAATGGCAATTTTGGTCACTGTGAGGGTTTAAAAAGTGGTTATTCAACATGAGGCATGATCCAATTGACATTTTGAATCATTTTTGGTACAGTCCAAAAAATCGATTTTCGGATGAAAAGCGATGACTCCGGACATGTCGAACGTTCCCAAAATGGTCTATAATGATGAAATTTTAACATTTAATCTTTTGACTCTAAATGACTGTTGGATGTGAATTATGACTTTTTCAACTAAAATAAGTGTGTTTAAAGTCATTTCTGTGCCTGAAACGGGTCAAAATTGAAGCTTTTGAGTAAGCAAAACTCTGTAAAAATGGCAATTTTGGTCACTGTGAGGGTTTAAAAAGTGGTTATTCAACATGAGGCATGATCCAATTGACATTTTGAATCATTTTTGGTACAGTCCAAAAAATCAATTTTCGGATGAAAAACGATGACTCCGGACATGTCGAACGTTCCCAAAATGGTCTATAATGATGACATTTTAACATTTAATCTTTTGACTCTAAATGGCTGTTGGATGTGAATTATGACTTTTTCAACTAATATAAGTGTGTTTAAAGTCATTTCTGTGCCTGAAACGGGTCAAAATTGAAGCTTTTGAGTAAGCAAAACTCTGTAAAAATGGCAATTTTGGTCACTGTGAGGGTTTAAAAAGTGGTTATTCAACATGAGGCATGATCCAATTGACATTTTGAATCATTTTTGGTACAGTCCAAAAAATCGATTTTCGGATGAAAAACGATGACTCCGGACATGTCGAACGTTCCCAAAATGGTCTATAATGATGAAATTTTAACATTTAATCTTTTGACTCTAAATGACTGTTGGATGTGAATTATGACTTTTTCAACTAAAATAAGTGTGTTTAAAGTCATTTCTATGACTGAAACGGGTCAAAATTGAAGCTTTTGAGTAAGCAAAACTCTGTAAAAATGGCCATTTTGATCACTGTGAGGGTTTAAAAAGTGGTTATTCAACATGAGGCACGATCCAATTGACATTTTGAATCATTTTTGGTACAGTCCAAAAAAATCGATTTTCGGATGAAAAACGATGACTCCGGACATGTCGAACGTTCCCAAAATGGTCTATAATGATGAAATTTTAACATTTAATCTTTTGACTCTAAATGACTGTCGGATGTGAATTGTGACTTTTTCAACTAAAATAAGTGTGTTTAAAGTCATTTCTGTGCCTGAAATGGGTCAAAATTGAAGCTTTTGAGTAAGCAAAACTCTGTAAAAATGGCAATTTTGGTCACTGTGAGGGTTTAAAAAGTGGTTATTCAACATGAGGCATGATCCAATTGACATTTTGAATCATTTTTGGTACAGTCCAAAAAATCAATTTTCGGATGAAAAACGATGACTCCGGACATGTCGAACGTTCCCAAAATGGTCTATAATGATGAAATTTTAACATTTAATCTTTTGACTCTAAATGACTGTTGGATGTGAATTATGACTTTTTCAACTAAAATAAGTGTGTTTAAAGTAATTTTTGTGACTGAAACGGGTCAAAATTGAAGCTTTTGAGTAATCAAAACTATGTAAAAATGGCAATTTTGGTCACTGTGAGGGTTTAAAAAGTGGTTATTCAACATGAGGCATGATCCAATTGACATTTTAAATCATTTTTGGTACAGTCCAAAAAATCAATTTTCGGATGAAAAACGATGACTCCGGACATGTCGAACGTTCCCAAAATGGTCTATAATGATGAAATTTTAACATTTAATCTTTTGACTCTAAATGACTGTTGGATGTGAATTATGACTTTTTCAACTAAAATAAGTGTGTTTAAAGTCATTTCTGTGCCTGAAACGGGTCAAAATTGAAGCTTTTGAGTAAGCAAAACTCTGTAAAAATGGCAATTTTGGTCACTGTGAGGGTTTAAAAAGTGGTTATTCAACATGAGGCATGATCCAATTGACATTTTGAATAATTTTTGGTACAGTCCAAAAAATCGATTTTCGGATGAAAAGCGATGACTCCGGACATGTCGAACGTTCCCAAAATGGTCTATAATGATGAAATTTTAACATTTAATCTTTTGACTCTAAATGACTGTTGGATGTGAATTATGACTTTTTCAACTAAAATAAGTGTGTTTAAAGTTATTTCTGTGCCTGAAACGGGTCAAAATTGAAGCTTTTGAGTAAGCAAAACTCTGTAAAAATGGCAATTTTGGTCACTGTGAGGGTTTAAAAAGTGGTTATTCAACATGAGGCATGATCCAATTGACATTTTGAATCATTTTTGGTACAGTCCAAAAAATCAATTTTCGGATGAAAAGCGATGACTCCGGACATGTCGAACGTTCCCAAAATGGTCTATAATGATGAAATTTTAACATTTAATCTTTTGACTCTAAATGACTGTTGGATGTGAATTATGACTTTTTCAACTAAAATAAGTGTGTTTAAAGTCATTTCTGTGCCTGAAACGGGTCAAAATTGAAGCTTTTGAGTAAGCAAAACTCTGTAAAAATGGCAATTTTGGTCACTGTGAGGGTTTAAAAAGTGGTTATTCAACATGAGGCATGATCCAATTGACATTTTGAATCATTTTTGGTACAGTCCAAAAAATCGATTTTCGGATGAAAAGCGATGACTCCGGACATGTCGAACGTTCCCAAAATGGTCTATAATGATGAAATTTTAACATTTAATCTTTTGACTCTAAATGACTGTTGGATGTGAATTATGACTTTTTCAACTAAAATAAGTGTGTTTAAAGTTATTTCTGTGCCTGAAACGGGTCAAAATTGAAGCTTTTGAGTAAGCAAAACTCTGTAAAAATGGCAATTTTGGTCACTGTGAGGGTTTAAAAAGTGGGTATTCAACATGAGGCATGATCCAATTGACATTTTGAATCATTTTTGGTACAGTCCAAAAAATCGATTTTCGGATGAAAAGCGATGACTCCGGACATGTCGAACGTTCCCAAAATGGTCTATAATGATGAAATTTTAACATTTAATCTTTTGACTCTAAATGACTGTTGGATGTGAATTATGACTTTTTCAACTAAAATAAGTGTGTTTAAAGTCATTTCTGTGCCTGAAACGGGTCAAAATTGAAGCTTTTGAGTAAGCAAAACTCTGTAAAAATGGCAATTTTGGTCACTGTGCGGGTTTAAAAAGTGGTTATTCAACATGAGGCATGATCCAATTGACATTTTGAATCATTTTTGGTACAGTCCAAAAAATCAATTTTCGGATGAAAAACGATGACTCCGGACATGTCGAATGTTCCCAAAATGGTCTATAATGATGACATTTTAACATTTAATCTTTTGACTCTAAATGGCTGTTGGATGTGAATTATGACTTTTTCAACTAATATAAGTGTGTTTAAAGTCATTTCTGTGCCTGAAACGGGTCAAAATTGAAGCTTTTGAGTAAGCAAAACTCTGTAATAATGGCAATTTTGGTCACTGTGAGGGTTTAAAAAGTGGTTATTCAACATGAGGCATGATCCAATTGACATTTTGAATCATTTTTGGTACAGTCCAAAAAATCGATTTTCGGATGAAAAACGATGACTCCGGACATGTCGAACGTTCCCAAAATGGTCTATAATGATGAAATTTTAACATTTAATCTTTTGACTCTAAATGACTGTTGGATGTGAATTATGACTTTTTCAACTAAAATAAGTGTGTTTAAAGTCATTTCTATGACTGAAACGGGTCAAAATTGAAGCTTTTGAGTAAGCAAAACTCTGTAAAAATGGCCATTTTGATCACTGTGAGGGTTTAAAAAGTGGTTATTCAACATGAGGCACGATCCAATTGACATTTTGAATCATTTTTGGTACAGTCCAAAAAAATCGATTTTCGGATGAAAAACGATGACTCCGGACATGTCGAACGTTCCCAAAATGGTCTATAATGATGAAATTTTAACATTTAATCTTTTGACTCTAAATGACTGTCGGATGTGAATTGTGACTTTTTCAACTAAAATAAGTGTGTTTAAAGTCATTTCTGTGCCTGAAACGGGTCAAAATTGAAGCTTTTGAGTAAGCAAAACTCTGTAAAAATGGCAATTTTGGTCACTGTGAGGGTTTAAAAAGTGGTTATTCAACATGAGGCATGATCCAATTGACATTTTGAATCATTTTTGGTACAGTCCAAAAAATAAATTTTCGGATGAAAAACGATGACTCCGGACATGTCGAACGTTCCCAAAATGGTCTATAATGATGAAATTTTAACATTTAATCTTTTGACTCTAAATGACTGTTAGATGTGAATTATGACTTTTTCAACTAAAATAAGTGTGTTTAAAGTCATTTCTGTGACTGAAACGGGTCAAAATTGAAGCTTTTGAGTAAGCAAAACTCTGTAAAAATGGCCATTTTGGTCACTGTGAGGGTTTAAAAAGTGGTTATTCAACATGAGGCACGATCCAATTGACATTTTGAATCATTTTTGGTATAGTCCAAAAAATCAATTTTCGGATGAAAAACGATGACTCCGGACATGTCGAACGTTCCCAAAATGGTCTATAATGATGAAATTTTAACATTTAATCTTTTGACTCTAAATGACTGTTGGATGTGAATTATGACTTTTTCAACTAAAATAAGTGTGTTTAAAGTCATTTCTGTGCCTGAAACGGGTCAAAATTGAAGCTTTTGAGTAAGCAAAACTCTGTAAAAATGGCAATTTTGGTCACTGTGAGGGTTTAAAAAGTGGTTATTCAACATGAGGCATGATCCAATTGACATTTTGAATCATTTTTGGTACAGTCCAAAAAATCGATTTTCGGATGAAAAACGATGACTCCGGACATGTCGAACGTTCCCAAAATGGTCTATAATGATGACATTTTAACATTTAATCTTTTGACTCTAAATGACTGTCGGATGTGAATTATGACTTTTTCAACTAAAATAAGTGTGTTTAAAGTCATTTCTGTGCCTGAAACTGGTCAAAATTGAAGCTTTTGAGTAAGCAAAACTCTGTAAAAATGGCAATTTTGGTCACTGTGAGGGTTTAAAAAGTGGTTATTCAACATGAGGCATGATCCAATTGACATTTTGAATCATTTTTGGTACAGTCCAAAAAATCGATTTTCGGATGAAAAACGATGACTCCGGACATGTCGAACGTTCCCAAAATGGTCTATAATGATGAAATTTTAACATTTAATCTTTTGACTCTAAATGACTGTTGGATGTGAATTATGACTTTTTCAACTAAAATAAGTGTGTTTAAAGTAATTTTTGTGACTGAAACGGGTCAAAATTGAAGCTTTTGAGTAAGCAAAACTCTGTAAAAATGGCAATTTTGGTCACTGTGAGGGTTTAAAAAGTGGTTATTCAACATGAGGCACGATCCAATTGACATTTTGAATCATTTTTGGTACAGTCCAAAAAATCGATTTTCGGATGAAAAACGATGACTCCGGACATGTCGAACGTTCCCAAAATGGTCTATAATGATGAAATTTTAACATTTAATCTTTTGACTCTAAATGACTGTTGGATGTGAATTATGACTTTTTCAACTAAAATAAGTGTGTTTAAAGTCATTTCTGTGACTGAAACGGGTCAAAATTGAAGCTTTTGAGTAAGCAAAACTCTGTAAAAATGGCAATTTTGGTCACTGTGAGAGTTTAAAAAGTGGTTATTCAACATGAGGCATGATCCAATTGACATTTTGAATCATTTTTGGTACAGTCCAAAAAATCGATTTTCGGATGAAAAACGATGACTCCGGACATGTCGAACGTTCCCAAAATGGTCTATAATGATGAAATTTTAACATTTAATCTTTTGACTCTAAATGACTGTTGGATGTGAATTATGACTTTTTCAACTAAAATAAGTGTGTTTAAAGTTATTTCTGTGCCTGAAACGGGTCAAAATTGAAGCTTTTGAGTAAGCAAAACTCTGTAAAAATGGCAATTTTGGTCACTGTGAGGGTTTAAAAAGTGGGTATTCAACATGAGGCATGATCCAATTGACATTTTGAATCATTTTTGGTACAGTCCAAAAAATCGATTTTCGGATGAAAAGCGATGACTCCGGACATGTCGAACGTTCCCAAAATGGTCTATAATGATGAAATTTTAACATTTAATCTTTTGACTCTAAATGACTGTTGGATGTGAATTATGACTTTTTCAACTAAAATAAGTGTGTTTAAAGTCATTTCTGTGCCTGAAACGGGTCAAAATTGAAGCTTTTGAGTAAGCAAAACTCTGTAAAAATGGCAATTTTGGTCACTGTGCGGGTTTAAAAAGTGGTTATTCAACATGAGGCATGATCCAATTGACATTTTGAATCATTTTTGGTACAGTCCAAAAAATCAATTTTCGGATGAAAAACGATGACTCCGGACATGTCGAACGTTCCCAAAATGGTCTATAATGATGACATTTTAACATTTAATCTTTTGACTCTAAATGGCTGTTGGATGTGAATTATGACTTTTTCAACTAATATAAGTGTGTTTAAAGTCATTTCTGTGCCTGAAACGGGTCAAAATTGAAGCTTTTGAGTAAGCAAAACTCTGTAAAAATGGCAATTTTGGTCACTGTGAGGGTTTAAAAAGTGGTTATTCAACATGAGGCATGATCCAATTGACATTTTGAATCATTTTTGGTACAGTCCAAAAAATCGATTTTCGGATGAAAAACGATGACTCCGGACATGTCGAACGTTCCCAAAATGGTCTATAATGATGAAATTTTAACATTTAATCTTTTGACTCTAAATGACTGTTGGATGTGAATTATGACTTTTTCAACTAAAATAAGTGTGTTTAAAGTCATTTCTATGACTGAAACGGGTCAAAATTGAAGCTTTTGAGTAAGCAAAACTCTGTAAAAATGGCCATTTTGATCACTGTGAGGGTTTAAAAAGTGGTTATTCAACATGAGGCACGATCCAATTGACATTTTGAATCATTTTTGGTACAGTCCAAAAAAATCGATTTTCGGATGAAAAACGATGACTCCGGACATGTCGAACGTTCCCAAAATGGTCTATAATGATGAAATTTTAACATTTAATCTTTTGACTCTAAATGACTGTCGGATGTGAATTGTGACTTTTTCAACTAAAATAAGTGTGTTTAAAGTCATTTCTGTGCCTGAAACGGGTCAAAATTGAAGCTTTTGAGTAAGCAAAACTCTGTAAAAATGGCAATTTTGGTCACTGTGAGGGTTTAAAAAGTGGTTATTCAACATGAGGCATGATCCAATTGACATTTTGAATCATTTTTGGTACAGTCCAAAAAATAAATTTTCGGATGAAAAACGATGACTCCGGACATGTCGAACGTTCCCAAAATGGTCTATAATGATGAAATTTTAACATTTAATCTTTTGACTCTAAATGACTGTTAGATGTGAATTATGACTTTTTCAACTAAAATAAGTGTGTTTAAAGTCATTTCTGTGACTGAAACGGGTCAAAATTGAAGCTTTTGAGTAAGCAAAACTCTGTAAAAATGGCCATTTTGGTCACTGTGAGGGTTTAAAAAGTGGTTATTCAACATGAGGCACGATCCAATTGACATTTTGAATCATTTTTGGTATAGTCCAAAAAATCAATTTTCGGATGAAAAACGATGACTCCGGACATGTCGAACGTTCCCAAAATGGTCTATAATGATGAAATTTTAACATTTAATCTTTTGACTCTAAATGACTGTTGGATGTGAATTATGACTTTTTCAACTAAAATAAGTGTGTTTAAAGTCATTTCTGTGACTGAAACGGGTCAAAATTGAAGCTTTTGAGTAAGCAAAACTCTGTAAAAATGGCAATTTTGGTCACTGTGAGGGTTTAAAAAGTGGTTATTCAACATGAGGCACGATCCAATTGACATTTTGAATCATTTTTGGTACAGTCCAAAAAATCGATTTTCGGATGAAAAACGATGACTCCGGACATGTCGAACGTTCCCAAAATGGTCTATAATGATGAAATTTTAACATTTAATCTTTTGACTCTAAATGACTGTTGGATGTGAATTATGACTTTTTCAACTAAAATAAGTGTGTTTAAAGTCATTTCTGTGCCTGAAACGGGTCAAAATTGAAGCTTTTGAGTAAGCAAAACTCTGTAAAAATGGCAATTTTGGTCACTGTGAGGGTTTAAAAAGTGGTTATTCAACATGAGGCATGATCCAATTGACATTTTGAATCATTTTTGGTACAGTCCAAAAAATCGATTTTCGGATGAAAAACGATGACTCCGGACATGTCGAACGTTCCCAAAATGGTCTATAATGATGACATTTTAACATTTAATCTTTTGACTCTAAATGACTGTCGGATGTGAATTATGACTTTTTCAACTAAAATAAGTGTGTTTAAAGTCATTTCTGTGCCTGAAACTGGTCAAAATTGAAGCTTTTGAGTAAGCAAAACTCTGTAAAAATGGCAATTTTGGTCACTGTGAGGGTTTAAAAAGTGGTTATTCAACATGAGGCATGATCCAATTGACATTTTGAATCATTTTTGGTACAGTCCAAAAAATCGATTTTCGGATGAAAAACGATGACTCCGGACATGTCGAACGTTCCCAAAATGGTCTATAATGATGAAATTTTAACATTTAATCTTTTGACTCTAAATGACTGTTGGATGTGAATTATGACTTTTTCAACTAAAATAAGTGTGTTTAAAGTCATTTCTGTGACTGAAACGGGTCAAAATTGAAGCTTTTGAGTAAGCAAAACTCTGTAAAAATGGCAATTTTGGTCACTGTGAGGGTTTAAAAAGTGGTTATTCAACATGAGGCACGATCCAATTGACATTTTGAATCATTTTTGGTACAGTCCAAAAAATCGATTTTCGGATGAAAAACGATGACTCCGGACATGTCGAACGTTCCCAAAATGGTCTATAATGATGAAATTTTAACATTTAATCTTTTGACTCTAAATGACTGTTGGATGTGAATTATGACTTTTTCAACTAAAATAAGTGTGTTTAAAGTCATTTCTGTGACTGAAACGGGTCAAAATTGAAGCTTTTGAGTAAGCAAAACTCTGTAAAAATGGCAATTTTGGTCACTGTGAGAGTTTAAAAAGTGGTTATTCAACATGAGGCATGATCCAATTGACATTTTGAATCATTTTTGGTACAGTCCAAAAAATCGATTTTCGGATGAAAAACGATGACTCCGGACATGTCGAACGTTCCCAAAATGGTCTATAATGATGAAATTTTAACATTTAATCTTTTGACTCTAAATGACTGTTGGATGTGAATTATGACTTTTTCAACTAAAATAAGTGTGTTTAAAGTTATTTCTGTGCCTGAAACGGGTCAAAATTGAAGCTTTTGAGTAAGCAAAACTCTGTAAAAATGGCAATTTTGGTCACTGTGAGGGTTTAAAAAGTGGGTATTCAACATGAGGCATGATCCAATTGACATTTTGAATCATTTTTGGTACAGTCCAAAAAATCGATTTTCGGATGAAAAGCGATGACTCCGGACATGTCGAACGTTCCCAAAATGGTCTATAATGATGAAATTTTAACATTTAATCTTTTGACTCTAAATGACTGTTGGATGTGAATTATGACTTTTTCAACTAAAATAAGTGTGTTTAAAGTCATTTCTGTGCCTGAAACGGGTCAAAATTGAAGCTTTTGAGTAAGCAAAACTCTGTAAAAATGGCAATTTTGGTCACTGTGCGGGTTTAAAAAGTGGTTATTCAACATGAGGCATGATCCAATTGACATTTTGAATCATTTTTGGTACAGTCCAAAAAATCAATTTTCGGATGAAAAACGATGACTCCGGACATGTCGAACGTTCCCAAAATGGTCTATAATGATGACATTTTAACATTTAATCTTTTGACTCTAAATGGCTGTTGGATGTGAATTATGACTTTTTCAACTAATATAAGTGTGTTTAAAGTCATTTCTGTGCCTGAAACGGGTCAAAATTGAAGCTTTTGAGTAAGCAAAACTCTGTAAAAATGGCAATTTTGGTCACTGTGAGGGTTTAAAAAGTGGTTATTCAACATGAGGCATGATCCAATTGACATTTTGAATCATTTTTGGTACAGTCCAAAAAATCGATTTTCGGATGAAAAACGATGACTCCGGACATGTCGAACGTTCCCAAAATGGTCTATAATGATGAAATTTTAACATTTAATCTTTTGACTCTAAATGACTGTTGGATGTGAATTATGACTTTTTCAACTAAAATAAGTGTGTTTAAAGTCATTTCTATGACTGAAACGGGTCAAAATTGAAGCTTTTGAGTAAGCAAAACTCTGTAAAAATGGCCATTTTGATCACTGTGAGGGTTTAAAAAGTGGTTATTCAACATGAGGCACGATCCAATTGACATTTTGAATCATTTTTGGTACAGTCCAAAAAAATCGATTTTCGGATGAAAAACGATGACTCCGGACATGTCGAACGTTCCCAAAATGGTCTATAATGATGAAATTTTAACATTTAATCTTTTGACTCTAAATGACTGTCGGATGTGAATTGTGACTTTTTCAACTAAAATAAGTGTGTTTAAAGTCATTTCTGTGCCTGAAACGGGTCAAAATTGAAGCTTTTGAGTAAGCAAAACTCTGTAAAAATGGCAATTTTGGTCACTGTGAGGGTTTAAAAAGTGGTTATTCAACATGAGGCATGATCCAATTGACATTTTGAATCATTTTTGGTACAGTCCAAAAAATAAATTTTCGGATGAAAAACGATGACTCCGGACATGTCGAACGTTCCCAAAATGGTCTATAATGATGAAATTTTAACATTTAATCTTTTGACTCTAAATGACTGTTAGATGTGAATTATGACTTTTTCAACTAAAATAAGTGTGTTTAAAGTCATTTCTGTGACTGAAACGGGTCAAAATTGAAGCTTTTGAGTAAGCAAAACTCTGTAAAAATGGCCATTTTGGTCACTGTGAGGGTTTAAAAAGTGGTTATTCAACATGAGGCACGATCCAATTGACATTTTGAATCATTTTTGGTATAGTCCAAAAAATCAATTTTCGGATGAAAAACGATGACTCCGGACATGTCGAACGTTCCCAAAATGGTCTATAATGATGAAATTTTAACATTTAATCTTTTGACTCTAAATGACTGTTGGATGTGAATTATGACTTTTTCAACTAAAATAAGTGTGTTTATAGTCATTTCTGTGCCTGAAACGGGTCAAAATTGAAGCTTTTGAGTAAGCAAAACTCTGTAAAAATGGCCATTTTGGTCACTGTGAGGGTTTAAAAAGTGGTTATTCAACATGAGGCACGATCCAATTGACATTTTGAATCATTTTTGGTACAGTCCAAAAAATCGATTTTCGGATGAAAAACGATGACTCCGGACATGTCGAACGTTCCCAAAATGGTCTATAATGATGAAATTTTAACATTTAATCTTTTGACTCTAAATGACTGTCGGATGTGAATTATGACTTTTTCAACTAAAATAAGTGTGTTTAAAGTCATTTCTGTGCCTGAAACTGGTCAAAATTGAAGCTTTTGAGTAAGCAAAACTCTGTAAAAATGGCAATTGTGGTCACTGTGAGGGTTTAAAAAGTGGTTATTCAACATGAGGCATGATCCAATTGACATTTTGAATAATTTTTGGTACAGTCCAAAAAATCAATTTTCGGATGAAAAACGATGACTCCGGACATGTCGAACGTTCCCAAAATGGTCTATAATGATGAAATTTTAACATTTAATCTTTTGACTCTAAATGACTGTTGGATGTGAATTATGACTTGTTCAACTAAAATAAGTGTGTTTAAAGTCATTTCTGTGACTGAAACAGGTCAAAATTGAAGCTTTTGAGTAAGCAAAACTCTGTAAAAATGGCTATTTTGGTCACTGTGAGGGTTTAAAAAGTGGTTATTCAACATGAGGCATGATCCAATTGACATTTTGAATCATTTTTGGTACAGTCCAAAAAATCGATTTTCGGATGAAAAACGATGACTCCGGACATGTCGAACGTTCCCAAAATGGTCTATAATGATGAAATTTTAACATTTAATCTTTTGACTCTAAATGACTGTTGGATGTGAATTATGACTTTTTCAACTAAAATAAGTGTGTTTAAAGTCATTTCTGTGACTGAAACGGGTCAAAATTGAAGCTTTTGAGTAAGCAAAACTCTGTAAAAATGGCAATTTTGGTCACTGTGAGGGTTTAAAAAGTGGTTATTCAACATGAGGCACGATCCAATTGACATTTTGAATCATTTTTGGTACAGTCCAAAAAATCGATTTTCGGATGAAAAACGATGACTCCGGACATGTCGAACGTTCCCAAAATGGTCTATAATGATGAAATTTTAACATTTAATCTTTTGACTCTAAATGACTGTTGGATGTGAATTATGACTTTTTCAACTAAAATAAGTGTGTTTAAAGTCATTTCTGTGACTGAAACGGGTCAAAATTGAAGCTTTTGAGTAAGCAAAACTCTGTAAAAATGGCAATTTTGGTCACTGTGAGAGTTTAAAAAGTGGTTATTCAACATGAGGCATGATCCAATTGACATTTTGAATCATTTTTGGTACAGTCCAAAAAATCGATTTTCGGATGAAAAACGATGACTCCGGACATGTCGAACGTTCCCAAAATGGTCTATAATGATGGAATTTTAACATTTAATCTTTTGACTCTAAATGACTGTTGGATGTGAATTATGACTTTTTCAACTAAAATAAGTGTGTTTAAAGTTATTTCTGTGCCTGAAACGGGTCAAAATTGAAGCTTTTGAGTAAGCAAAACTCTGTAAAAATGGCAATTTTGGTCACTGTGAGGGTTTAAA
>NW_028244466.1:0-29165 GCF_964263255.1 Lissotriton vulgaris | reverse complement strand
AATGGGGCAGTCAAATACAGAAGGCTAATCTAGTTTTGAGACAATTTAATGGAGCAGTTTTAAAGTTTAGATATAAGGCTTGTGCCAGAAGTATCAGTATTATTTTACAAATATATACGCAAAGGGCAGTGGCGGCCAAAATTTATGGTGAAGACTTTGGGGGTTTGGGAATGTCCTCCCACTCCTAGTAGTTGAGAATAATTTCCTATAAAATTTGCTGGGGCTTGGGCCACTTGCCCCTCTAGCAGAACTGTGCGGAGCTTAATTTTACTCCTATATCAGAAACTATTGTTCTCAGGCCAATTCTTACTGGGTTAGACTGTTTAGAAACCCTAAGAAAACAGTTTATTTAGAAATTCTAGAGGAAGTCACAGCTAGTTGCTCCTGCCGAAAGACATACATGGTTGTCACATTTACAATTTTTTTTAAAGGAGCTACAGTTGATGTCTTTGTGGGAAGCTCCTTGTAGTATTAGACAGGATACTGCAGATTTGATTAGAGAACGATATCATTAACAAACGCAGATAACAAAAACAAATGCTGGGAGCTAAAGCCGGGATCTCTTACAAGCAATTTTTTCAGTAACAAATATGGCCTTGGGGGGGCGGAGCTAGCCGGCAAGCGTAATGGCCGCTTAATCCCGCAGCTCCGCCGTGCACGAGCCAAACTATCCTTATTTATCCTTTAATCGCGACGTCCGAAGACCGGCCCGGCTCTCGCGACCTGCCCGGGGTGTGAGGAGCGGGCGGACGACCCGACGGAGGCGGGGGAGCAGGACCGCGGCAGAACGAGAGAGTGCGGCGCCTCGCTGGAGCAAGGCCGCGAGGCCGCGGACTTGATTTCTGGAGCACCCGGGCGGCGTGCTAGGACGTGCGGCTGTGGCCGCAGAGAAGGTACCGGTCCAGCGGCCCCTCCTCCCTCCCGGGAGCGAAGACTTTGCTGACGGTGTGCCTGGGGTTGACAGCCCCCCCACACCCCCCCCGCGGCTCTACACAGCGGGGCGAGACCTGGGGAATTGCCCCCCCCCCCCCTCCGAGGACATTGATAAGGGACTGAAGAGTGCCTGATTTGGTACGACCCCAGGGGCTTCAAAACGACGCACATTTGGGGGTGAGAGAGCTCGGGTGCTACTTCCCTTCAGGACTTACGCGAGGCGAAGGACTACCCCTCGCAAGATCTTCACGCCCTTTCTACACACGGCGCCTGCTGGGCCGGAGGAGCGGGGCGACTTTGAGGAGGCTACTGCAATCGCTCCTGAGTGGGAAAGTATCTACTGGCCCCCATGAGGCCGGCCTCTTGACTGACGGAGACCTCAAGCATTCCGACTCGCCCGCCAGAGTTGAACCTGGTTTGATCCTTTCTCCGGCGGCCTACGCCCCGATTTCGTCGGCCCGCAATACTACAGATCCCCAGTCGAGGGGTGGTGCAAGGTGTAGAGCAGACTGCGAGAGCCTAAGCCTGGTGAAAATCCGACCTGAGGCCTACCCCGGCGTCCCTGCGTTTTTGTGTGGTCCCTGGGAGCGAGTGGTGGCATAATGGGAAAGGGGGACAGGACCCAAAGTAAGCTCCCCTTCTCGCAGAAGCGTCTATTGCAGCAGAGCCCAGCTGCGGAGGGCGCATCGACGGAGGGTTCGGTGGAGGCTCCGAGCGTGGACTCAGACTTAAAAACTATGCTTCTCTCCATGGAGCAGGGCCTCCAGGCCAGCATCTCGGCCCTGGGGTCCAAGATCGACGCGATGTCCTACAGAATGGATCGAATGGCGGAGAGGCTGGACAAGCATGCTGAGAGGCATGATATGGCCGAACGCATAATGACGGAGGTGGAGGAGGCGCAAACCGATCTGGACACGGCGCTGAAAAAGATGGAACGGATGATACGGACATTGCAAGATAAAACTGAGGATTTGGAAGCGCATTCTCGGCGCTGTAACCTGCGCATCACGGGCCTTCCGGAGTCTACGGCGACGGGCCCTATGGAGCGCTTTGTGGAACAGCTTCTGGTGAAACTTCTGGGAGACGGAGTGTTCTCCAATATGTTCACAGTGGAGAGAGCGCACAGATCATTGGCACACAAGCCGCAGCCGGGCGCGCCTCCGCGCCCTGTCATAGCGAAACTTCTCAACTACAGGGACAGAGACACTGCTCTTCGCCTGGCACGCACGAAACAGAACCTGCAGTATGAGGGGTCGGCTATATCCCTGTACCCAGATTTTACAGCTAAGGTACAAGAGGAGCGGAAGCAGTTCATACCTAAGCATGGGCGAATTTTGCGGATCTCGCGTTCGCGAATTTGCGGATTTTTGAACTCGCAATCCGCAAAATCCGCGAATTCTTGCGAATTTGCGGATTTTTTTTTTTTTTTGTGTTCGCAAGGATTTCTGCCAGTTCGCGAGGGTTTCGTACCAGTTCGCAATTGCGAACTTACATTTCGTCGCGCAACGGTCGCGAATTATGTTGTTTCTACGTCTGGTTCATCATCACAGGTTCCCAGCACCCTCTGTTTCACCACTGCAACCCTCTGTTACATCAATGCCACCCTCTGGTTCATCATTACTGTAGATTATGGGGGGGAAAAGCAAGCACACCATCCCTGCTTCAACTCAGATGAATTAATTTGGGGTTAGTTTATTAATGTGTCACTGTTTTAAAATTCCAGTCTGGCACCTGCTTCCTTATCTGTAATTTTGCTTTCTGTTGCAGTGCATTTTTTTTCCCCAGGACCTTCTTTGTGGCCTACTTGTAGCTATTGTATGAGCCTGCTGTGAGGGTCAGAGCAGGGTCATACAATTGTTGCAACTAGCAACTGAATTCTGGAGGGGCCCCAGTCAGGAAGCACTACCGGGAATTGTTACTAATGATGAGTTTGAACTCTTGCCCCTGCCGAGTGCTTTCACTTTTGAAAAACTCGTTTTTCTGCAATTTCGCGGGGTTCGCGGGGTGCGAACACGCGCAAGATCGGATTCGGAAGCCGCAAATTCGTGCGAATATGCAATTTGTTTTTTTTGCGGCGTGTTAGTTGGCAAGGTTTTGTGCGTTTTTGCGAGCCGCTCGTAGCGCAAGACGCGAAGTTACCCTCGCGGTCGTTCAAGGGCGCAGCCATCTTGTTTGCCTGACGTATTTCCGTTTCCGGGCGCGAAGTGTAATCTCGCAAAGTCCGCGGTTTGCCAGTACAGTCTCGCGCGTGTTCGCAAGGAAAATCTCGCGCGAACTTACCCGCGCGGTCGTGAACGGGCGCGGCCATCTTGTTTCTCATTCATTGCTATGGTTCTGGGCATGGTCTTTGTATCCTCTGTCAATCTCTGCCATCCTTTGCTTGTTTGAAGTTTTTTTTTATCTATTTTACTTATTATCTATCCCTCTATTTTTCTAGCCCTATATTTTTGTGTTTACTGCTACTTTTGGTTAATTTTAAACTACTTTTGTAAACTCTTTTCTTTTCTTCTCTTCCCTATTCTATTTTCTTTATTCCTTTCCGCCCAGACCATGGTGAAGGGAGCCGGGAAGCATCCCGAGAAGGGGAAGGGTCCCGCACCCCGTGTCCGGCTCCCGTGCGGGCGTTTGAGGGGGGAGCTAGTGATGCCACGGGAGATCTTTACCCCGGAGGAGGTGGCCCAACTCATTTTTTATGTTCAGCGCCGCCTCCCCAGGACCATCATGGGAGGCGGCAGGATCAGTGCCGGGTACGGGGCCCGGGAGCGCCGGAAGCGGTGGGAGAAGGTGTGCCAGGCCATTTACCACCACTCTCGGGTCTGGCGCACCTACAACCAGGCCACCCACCGCTGGACGGATGTCCTGACCCGTGAGCGAGATCTGCTCGACCTCCTTGGCCTTGAGATCCCCGGGCTTGGTGAGTAGTAGTAGCTATGTCTTTACTACTATGTTTTCTCCTGCTGTGTTATTATATTGCAAATTTTTGTTTTTTACCAAGAGCAATAATGCTGCTCATTACATTGTAGGTACATTTTATTTCAAAATCTTCTGTGCATTTCAGGTACACTGCTCTCCTTCTCAGTAGTGTTGCTACTATGCTTATTTGTTTTAGATTTTGTGTTCATTTCATTGGCCTGTGAAATTATGTATGAGTGTAGTTGAAAGAACTGCGCAATGCTACACACTAAGGTTCAGATTTTTAATTACCGGCGCATCCCTGCAAAGTTGCAGGGATGCGCCAGTAATTGTGCGTCACGCCACCATCACCCATGGTGCGCCGTATTACAATGCGGCGCGCCATGGGCCCAAAACGTCACCAAAGCGTTACGCATCTGTGCCGTAAAGGTGGCGCATTGCTGGAGTTGCGTCGCAACGATGGTGCAGCTCCATCAATTCTCTGGGGTGCCCTATCTCCCCAATGCTGCGTCAAGCCGTACGTCTGCTTCAAGCAGGCGCAGGGTTTGAGTCACGCATCATTGTCCTCAAAGTGACTGATTGAAATCTTGTAGATTTCCCTCAGCCACTTTTAGGATGCGTTCCTGCGCAGGAACGCCCTCCCTTGCGCCGGAACCCCCCTATTGGCGCAGGGCTTTACAACGTGATGCATCTCCCAGATGCGTCACGTTGTTAATATACGCCGCACCATTGCGCCTCTTTTGTGCTGTCGCTGCGTCACAAAAGTCACGCAACAATGGAGCAAAAGAGCCGCAAGGGCCTTATAAATCAGCCCCTACAGACTCAAGTCCAGTCCTTCCTTTGTACACATGGCGATAAGAAGAAATAGTGGTGGTGGATTAATAGTTTGAGTATTTTAATGACTGGTGAATGTAGTAGGAAACTTTAGTGTTGTCGCTGATCTTCAATCACGATGGACTTTGGCTGTCACTTTGCGTGCTGCGGACTGCTGCCTGCCAATCCTAGGCAAACCTTTTTAGTACTTTGTTTAGTGAGTTACATAGGGTAGTTTCCAATTCGACGGTCCGCAAATCAAGCAATACTAAAGTAATGACGTAGTCGACCACATGAGATTGGTCAATAATATATCCCGTGGAGTCGTTCCCTATTTGCTATTTCGCAAAAATATTTTGTTACTTTGTTAGTTCTTTTTTAAATGTTTGATTTGGTTGAGAAATAAATATCATCCATGTTTTCTGTTTTTCTTTCTTTCATGTTGTACATCAGCTTCCCCCAGGGGCAAGAGGAGGACACAGGAGGAGGAGGAGGAGGGTGCTGTTGTCGATGCAGGCCAGGACCGGGCAGTCGAGGGCTCCTTTGCTGGCCCCAGTAAGTTTTAATTTTAATATAGAGTACTTATTTTTTCCTAGCGTTCCTCATTCGATTTTTTCTAAATCGTCTTTGATCTTCTTGTAGACAGGATCTAAATTCTTATCCCTATGACTCCGTGTGGTATTACTAGATTATTCTTATTAGTCTGTCTGTGTAGCTAACTAAGATTGCACATTTGGCATTTCCATTGGACTCCCATTCTAGTCAGCAATAGCTCTATGCACTGAGTGTAGTCCTCTGGGATTGTCCATATTGTCTTTTCAAGTATTCTAAATGTTTATGCTTTGACCATTGCCAACAATAAAAAGGTGAATGACCACCACCAAGAAATAATAAGATACTACTTTACTTTTGGTTTGGATAGGACAATCCATTCTACTACTGTTGCAGGGACAAATCTGCACAAACAGAACTATGGACACTAAATAATGCATCGCTTAGCTTATCAATTATAATAGGTGCTGTAACTGTTAGACTTTCCACATACCTCAGTGATAACAGACTTTGTAGTTGAACCCCGGCCCCAATCTCCTTACTGACTAGATAGTGTGGCAGAGTCATTTAGCTCCCAAAGTCACCGATGGCAGAGGCACGGACTCATGCTTGCAAAAATTCGAAAACCTTTAGCTCATCCACTCTAGTCTGGAGGACCAAAAACCACAGAGTCTATTTAAGTTTAAAAGCTTTATTAAAAGTAAACACATTTATTAAATTCAAGTTTGTCATAAAAGTGAACGTGTAACTGAAAATGGAAAAGTGCTTAGTGCTGACGATTAATTGGACACATTTCTTGTGGTCGAGCCGAGCTCTCACCTGGTTTGAACTTGATCCTGCTCGTGTTCTTAGAAGTCAAGGTTCTGTCTGTTAGGAGAAAAAGTGGTGCGTGTTAAAAAGTAAAAAGCAAACATTCATCAGTTGTGCCAAAAAGTGCAGCAAGACAACAGCCTTCCCTGGAAAAAGGGACATTTTTACTCTAGAGTACACAGTCAAAAATTATTAAATTGTACACTTTTTTTCACATTTCTTTCTTCCTCCTAGACCAAATATTATATAGTAGTGAGTGGTGTATTCTAACATTATTAAATGTACTTTGTAGGTGGAACATCTGGAGACGGGGCCAGCGCGGAGGTGGTGGCATTGGACGAGGAGGACAACTCTGGGGAGGAGGCGGTGCAAGTGCCGGAAAAGGACATGCCTGTGAGGGTTCACACGGTGGTGGCGGGCAGAGGTAAGCTATACATTCCTTAGTCATTGAGATTGAAGACTGCAGAGTGTGCTTTCTGCACGGGTGTATTATAAAAAAAGCAGGTAGTAGCCTCCTCTAAATGTACTTCGACTTAGCTGTGAAGTTTTTGGCGAGAAGAATCCCAATCAGATCTGAGGTGAACTTGATGGATGGGATGAACGAAAAGCGAAAGAAGGGTGTAAGTAAGTGTGGAAGCACGAGAAATGTAATGATGACTGGCAAAGAAGAATGATATGTGTTTGCTTGGTCCCCGAGGTGGCTGGGAAGGTAAGAAAATGGTATGGTGCATGGCTGGGTGAATGATGAAGCAAGGATGGGTGGAAGGAGAACAGCCTGGGTGGGTGAGACAGAAACTGTATGTGTGCAATATACTTTGAATGGATGGATGCCTGGATCATTCATGGTACTATCTGACTCTTAGATAGCATATGTGAATCTAGAGAGAGTAGACGGTCACTGGATGAACTAAGTGTTACTTTGAAGAGCATGTAACACCGCACCCGCACGTCCGTTCCAGTGTAGGAAAGGCAAGGAAAAGAAGTTGTAACGTTGTCCAAAGACTACCATGAATAGTAGCAGTAGTTTGTATTGCAACTGCAAGCACAGCATATATCCAGTTATTACGGTGGGCACTCCCTACCTCCCTTAATAACTTTAGTTTAGTAGTAGTACGTCATTCATGTGTGGGGGTATCACTGTTCACTCAATAATAAGCAAAGCACCTAAAGTCATCCCATATGTCATCAAATACATCCCATGTGAAGTGATAGATAATCAGATAATTTAGCTTCTTCATTTTCCTTTTCTAATACTCATTTGCACTGTAGGGTGAAAGCTAAATTAATTAAGCAGTAGCCCTTTTAACAGAGTATTCTCAGTGCCACCCGTAATAGAAAAGTAAGAGCTTCACCACCTGCATGTACTGGACCGGTACAGTAACGCAAGTCTGTCTCACTCACCATGGTGTGCGTCTGTTTTTCTCGGGTGCAAGTTCACTGCGCTGGCATTATGCCGGCTTGCATAAGATAACGTACCAATTTTCCTAAACAAGAGAGAAGAAGAAGAATAAGAGTGGTGTACTGTCATAGTCGACTGTAATAGAAGTCCATAGTGCTCGTAGAATTTGTTCCTTAAACTCCCACTAATGTTAGAGCAAGGATGAAGAAGTCGGAGGTTACATAGATACTGTCCTCAATAGTTATGCACTGTGCTTTCAATTTGCTACTTGTACTGTGACAACTTTCTGCTCAATCATTTTGTGTTAATCTTAAGGAGCATTGGTTACAGACTATGTCTTTCTTTTTTCATGTAGTTGCTCCTTCCAAATCCAAGACACCATCAAGGAGGAAGGAGCAGGCTCGAATGGCCCGGCAACGGAGGCTGGATGCCACTGTTGCTGAATATCGGCGGCTGGTGGCCCTGGAGGAGGAGGAGACGCAGTCTGGAACAACAACAACGTCCACTGGGACAGCTGCCTCCTCCTCCGTGCGGGCTGCCAGCCAGCGCAGTGCTCCAGCGGTACGGAGCCGGGCTACCAAAGCCAAACGCCACCGCCCAGCAGCAAAGAAAGCAGCTGCCCCTCACAGGATTTGCAAGGCACACCGGCGCCGCTTATCCCTCAGACTGTCCTACCTGGAGCAGGAGGTCCATAATTATAAGAACGTGGTGGAGGGCCTCCGCTTCGAACTTGCCACCCTCCGCAAGGAGCATGATGCCCTGGCTGCTAATTCCAACAGCACCCTGCCATAGTGTCCCTTGCCCCTTTTTTAGAGACTTTTGGGGGGTGGGAATTGGGAGTTGTGATTTTTGGGGACTTTTGAAGGACAATCGTTGGGGTTAGGGAGGGTCTTGCGGGAGATTCTTTTGTTAGGGCTATAAAAATATACTTTTTGAAACTTTATCTGACCATACCTGTTTTTTACTGCTTTTGAGTCTGGTGGGTGGGGGTTTAACATAACAGTAAGTTTGTTTTCCTGAATAGTCCTAGGACTTTAGTAGTACTACCGTCAATCAAATCTCTCGTCTCTCCTAATACTCCATTATACTACCTCCAACCAAACGCCTATCTTACCTGTAATTTCTGTTTGCAAGTAGGGCTAGGCCCAGGGCTGGCTCCACGGGAAACAGCAAATAAGGTTGGCAATCCTGGGCGGATAAAATTTCCTCATAGCGGTGGTACTACTGGTGTGACACAGTGGCAGTTGCTTGCCTATGAAAAAAAGAAAATGAAATCTGGTTTGTCCTCCTGAGCAATACAAAGGTACAATACAGAATATAGCAGGTGACAGAAGTACACTAGAACAGTGCCACGTTGTAGCCTAACAAATGTTAAAGTATAACTAATTCGGTTGAAGTTCTTTGACATTAGCCATGGGTCTTTGTCAAGCAGAGTAAGAATATATCCTCGGATTTCTTCACCAGCCTGTTGCTATCACCTTATCCTCCCCAGCAAGTGTGTGGATTTATTGCTGTAATTTAGTCACACATCAATCAAAACCACACAGCCCGGGGGAAGAGGGTTAGGGTTTGAAAAATGGATGGGTACGGGGGTTTTTGGGAAAGGTTTTGGGAGACAAGAAAAAGTAGCACAGCATGGACGAACAATTGTGAACATAAACAAATCTTTGGGTACAAACCTATCCCTCAATCTTTGAAAGTGCATACACTACTGTAACTGCATGCATGTCAGTTAAAAGTAATTAGTACTTTCGACAACTGTGGAAGAAAGAATGCGACAGTACAGGGCGTGGGTGGAAATATTGATAACTATATTCAACATAAGGTCTCTGTAGCCAGATACCTGAGAGCCTTGCTGGTCACTATAAATCCATTCACAACAACACTCAATGGGGTTGGTCTGGAAGGTGTCAGGTTTACTCCCCGTGATCCAGTCGATGCAAATATGGTTCCACCTCCAAATGTCACCAACACCCAGAAGTGTAAACACAGGGTGTTCGAGGCATTAGGCGGGGGAGAAAAATAACAAACTAAAATAAAAAATGTGGGATGGGTAAAGGTAGGGTCAGCAGGGAAAGGATACCTGTAACAGAAGACAAGACAGGCATCAGTGAAGTGCTGTCCTAACATACAAGGGTACTCTCATATAGTCTCACTAAATAGTCTGCAAGTCTCCCGCCTACTCATGGGAAATGTAGTTTCATAGTACGGTAGGCGCTTAGGGGCTGCGTAACCTGACAGAAGGTATAGTAGATAGAAAAGGAGAAATTGCTTTTTTTCTAGGTGTCCCCTCACTCACCAGGGTTGCCCCTTGGTGACATGCTTCATCATTGGGGCCATCCCAGTCCTCTACGGCCTGGGGCGTGCTGCGACTTGCGAATTACGTAGGAGCACTTACAAATGACTATGTGTGGTGCAGATGTGATAGTGGAGTGGACTAAGTGATGTGTTAAGGGATCAATGTAGAAGCAGAGAGAGAGCCAAGAAATGCAGTCACAGTCAGAGAAAAAGGCAAGGGATACTGTATCTATGTGGTTGTAGTGGTCCTGTTGGAAGTGGTAAGTAAGTTGCCCGCAGAAAAAAAATCCTCCTATTAGCGGCACTCCTCCATTGCAGCCGACGCTTCGTCCATCGATGTTGGTCACCAGAAGACACCCTGTCCACTGCCTGCCTGATGCTGAATTGTGGCTCGCTACTGTGAAGCCTGACTCCATCCTTTTTTCCCCATTGCAGAGACTGAAACCCGGCCTGTAATTATTCAACGAAAAACAGGAAGTGATATAATATTACAACACCACTGATAAATAAATATAAGGCATGTAGGCTGTGGAGTGCAAAAAGTCACAATTTGTTTTTCCTAGTAGACAGTACAATGTTTTTGAAAGTGCGTACTCTGAGTCACCTTTTGAAGGATGTATGGGCAAATTAATGTATCGGATCTTGCCCCTCAAGCTAGGTGTACTGTAAACTGTGTTTTAGAACAAAATTAGATCTTCCTAGCAGTGCTCCCACCCAGACCCTTACTAAAGCCAGTCGCAAAAATGTAGAAGACCCCCAATCAAATCTCAAAAAACGAGGCCTAGCAGAAAACTGGTGACAAAACTTACTTTGAAAGTAAAAGTAGGCCGAAGTACCCTAATTACCCATTACCCACCGTGGATTGCATTCAAACCACTTGCAAGCAACCAAGCAAAAGTAGCCATAGCCAGCATCGCTCCAAGACTCGAAATCCCCCCCACTCAAACACATGCAATAGAAATACTGCTAACCCTAACGAACCCTAAGTTAAGAATAGTGGCAAAGGCTTTCTTTAACTATGCCAAATCCCCCCTTTCCCACCATGGATTTTCTTCAAATGACTTGCAACCAAAATTACACATTCTCACGAGTGCTCTAAGACCCCAGAACTCAGTTTGAAAAATCTAGAACACCCCGAAACACATGCAATCCTGCTGCTAGGGCTAACCCTAACGAACCCTAAGTTACAAAAAGTGCCAAAACTAAAGGCTTTTCCGCGCGGATTTTGTCCCAACCACTTCTACCCGGTATTAGACCTTCCCAGGAATGCCCCAAGACCCGGCAACCCACCCGCCAAGAAGCGTAACACCCCCAAACAGGCCAAAAGCAAAATCTCATACTTGCAATATTTCTGGGCCTTCGGTCCAAACGCGCTGCGTAGCTAGGCCATAAGTCGGGGTTGGCACGACGGATTTCCTGAAAAGCAAATGCAATCAAGATTAAAGTGTCCCAGCAGTGCTCCCAGACCACGAAACTCACCCGCAAACACCAGGAAGCCCCCCAAACAGGCCCCCGAAAACGCTACATAGAGCAAAATGTCAGAAATAGCCCAAAAAAAAATCGGCCTGGATTTTGTCCCAACCACTTCTACCCGGTATTAGACCTTCCCAGGAATGCCCCAAGACCTGGCAACCCACCCGCCAAGAAGCATAACACCCCCAAACAGGCCAAAAGCAAAATCTCATACTTGCACTATTTCTGGGCCTTCGGTCCAAACGCGCTGCGTAGCTAGGCCATAAGTCGGGGTTGGCACGACGGATTTCCTGAAAAGCAAATGCAATCAAGATTAGAGTGTCCCAGCAGTGCTCCCAGACCACGAAACTCACCCGCAAACAGACGGAACCCCCCCTAAGAGCACCTCAAAGGCAAGCAAGTCATCAAAAACACAAAAAAAATTCCGCCTGGGATTTGGTCCAAAACACTTTTATCCGGTATTAGAGCTTCCCAGCAATGGCCCCAGAGCCGTCAACCCAGGAGAAAACGAGTAGAAGACCCCCAAACAGCCAAAGAGCAAAAGTACAAAAATGGGGACTTAGTCACTTTTTCACAAATTTCCCAAATCACTCCGCGCGCACTCTGCAGCTAGGCCCTAAGTCCCCTCAGCCACCATGGATTTGCTTCAAACCTCTTGCAAAGTAAAGTATATATAGCCAGCAGTGCTCCCACACCACGAAACTCACCCACAAACACCAGGAAGCCCCCCAAACAGGCCCCCGAAAACGCTACATAGAGCAAAATGTCAGAAATAGCCCAAAAAAAAATCGGCCTGGATTTTGTCCCAACCACTTCTACCCGGTATTAGACCTTCCCAGGAATGCCCCAAGACCCGGCAACCCACCCGCCAAGAAGCATAACACCCCCAAACAGGCCAAAAGCAAAATCTCATACTTGCAATATTTCTGGGCCTTCGGTCCAAACGCGCTGCGTAGCTAGGCCATAAGTCGGGGTTGGCACGACGGATTTCCTGAAAAGCAAATGCAATCAAGATTAGAGTGTCCCAGCAGTGCTCCCAGACCACGAAACTCACCCACAAACACCAGGAAGCCCCCCAAACAGGCCCCCGAAAACGCTACATAGAGCAAAATGTCAGAAATAGCCCAAAAAAAAATCGGCCTGGATTTTGTCCCAACCACTTCTACCCGGTATTAGACCTTCCCAGGAATGCCCCAAGACCCGGCAACCCACCCGCCAAGAAGCATAACACCCCCAAACAGGCCAAAAGCAAAATCTCATACTTGCAATATTTCTGGGCCTTCGGTCCAAACGCGCTGCGTAGCTAGGCCATAAGTCGGGGTTGGCACGACGGATTTCCTGAAAAGCAAATGCAATCAAGATTAGAGTATCCCAGCAGTGCTCCCAGACCACGAAACTCACCCACAAACACCAGGAAGCCCCCCAAACAGGCCCCCGAAAACGCTACATAGAGCAAAATGTCAGAAATAGCCCAAAAAAAAATCGGCCTGGATTTTGTCCCAACCACTTCTACCCGGTATTAGACCTTCCCAGGAATGCCCCAAGACCCGGCAACCCACCCGCCAAGAAGCATAACACCCCCAAACAGGCCAAAAGCAAAATCTCATACTTGCAATATTTCTGGGCCTTCGGTCCAAACGCGCTGCGTAGCTAGGCCATAAGTCGGGGTTGGCACGACGGATTTCCTGAAAAGCAAATGCAATCAAGATTAAAGTGTCCCAGCAGTGCTCCCAGACCACGAAACTCACCCGCAAACACCAGGAAGCCCCCCAAACAGGCCCCCAAAAACGCTACATAGAGCAAAATGTCAGAAATAGCCCAAAAAAAAATCGGCCTGGATTTTGTCCCCACCACTTCTACCCGGTATTAGACCTTCCCAGGAATGCCCCAAGACCCGGCAACCCACCCGCCAAGAAGCATAACACCCCCAAACAGGCCAAAAGCAAAATCTCATACTTGCAATATTTCTGGGCCTTCGGTCCAAACGCGCTGCGTAGCTAGGCCATAAGTCGGGGTTGGCACGACGGATTTCCTGAAAAGCAAATGCAATCAAGATTAGAGTGTCCCAGCAATGCTCTCAGACCACGAAACTCACCCACAAACAGACGGAACCCCCCCTAAGAGCACCTCAAAGGCAAGCAAGTCATCAAAAACACAAAAAAAATTCCGCCTCGGATTTGGCACAAACCACTTTTAGTGCTTCCCAGCAATGGCCCCAGACCCGTCAACTCACCTGCAAAGAGGTAGAACAACACCCCCACAAGTGCTGAGTCTTTCTTCATTGGGCGTAAACCAGCCCTCTGCTTTGATGGAAATAGGAGTCTGGAGGAGGAGGATAGAGGAGCATGTTCTTCTGAACTTGTGAACCTGAGGAATGCAGACTGCGGCACCTTCAAATAAATTAGCAAACAAGTGAAGACAGTTCTGCTGATGGGCTTGTTTTTGTGATTATCTGATTAAAGTTTGAATTATATTAACTGTGCACAACAAAGAAAGACAGACACACAGGAATAAAAGTGAATAAGGATGAAAAAGAAAGTTATTGATTCGTTGTCTCATTTTCAGGGCTCGAAGTCGGTATCACGGTCCAGGAATAAGAATAAGGCTTCGTCATCATACTCTGCGAATTCAGCCAGGGTGAGGTCAGTGCCACCTGACAGAGTAGAAATTCCCTCATCTATGGTGCTGGCCACCTCCTCTTCATCCGGCACGCTCTCTCGTACTCTTATATCTGGTGGTATGAGGTGCTGATTCATCTTGATCATTGTTAACCTCTCCACATTTTTGGGCGAGAGGCGGCTCCGTTTGGGAGTTACAATCCCACCAGCCGCACTGAAAACCCGTTCAGAAGACACACTTGCGAGTGGGCAAGACAAGTAGTTTAAAGCCAGGTTGGTGAGCTGTGGCCACAATTCTTTTTTCCCATGCCAATACGCCAATGGGTCAGAATTAACATAGACCTCTGTGGAGTCATTCAGATAGTCCTTCACCATCGACTCAAGGTCCTCCTCCAAGGTTCCTCCACTTTGCGTAGCTCTTGCTGTGCCTCTGACCTTTTGAGAACCAAACCCACGCAGAGCTAGCCAATCCTCTTCAGCCTCCAATGTTTCTGTTGTCTTTCGTGCAGATGATCCGGTTGCCGGTGTCTTTAACGGCTGAGAGGTCACTTGTGCCACAGCCACAGGTGCAGAAGTGGATTGTTTTGACTGGGGATGGCCTGCTGATGTACTGCCATTTCCTTCAATTTCCAGCCGTTCTGTTTCAAACTTCTTGGCTGACAAGGCTAGCCAACGTTTGTACTTTGTAACATCTTCATCAGCAAAAGGAAAGAATGCTCTGCCTGCCAGCGCCTTTTTGTAGCGTGGATCCAGAATAGTAGCACAAATGTAATGCTGTTCTGAGTGGATCTTTTGAAGACGTTCATCACCTTGTAGGAGCTCTAATAATTGCTCAGCCAGAAGCAAAGAAGAGTCTTTCTTTTTGTCATCTTTTCGAAACACAGAACACACCTCCTTCAGTTGGTCCTCCAGCATGTACAACAATGGGATAGCTTTTCCCAAATTAGAGTCCTCCTTGCTGACTGCACGCGTGAAGACCTCAAAAGGACGAAGCATGCGTGTTAGGCTTTCAACTATGTTCCATTGCGGCCCACCCATCCTCAGCTCCTCTATACCCTCTTTCAAGAAATATTGATCGAGTTGCGTATACTGCTCATACAGACGCTCAAGCATGTAGAAGGTTGAGTTCCAACGTGTTACCACCTCCTGGATGAGTGCTTTCACTGGCATTTGACATTGATATAGCATGCTCCTCAGCTGCTTGCGGGCCTTAAAAGAATGCCTGAAATGCTTGCAAATTTTTCGGCAGTTCTCCAATACACTGTACGCTGCACTGCGTTTATTACCCAAGAATTTTTGGACAACCAGGTTTATACAGTGCGCCAAACACGGCACTCTGAAATAGTAACCGTCCCTCATGGCCTTAACTATATTGGAGCCATTGTCCGTGGAAACATAACCAACCTTGCGTTTTAGTGGGGACAGACAGTTAAGGACCTTTGTGTTAAAGACATCCAAAATGTTTTCTGCTGTGTGACGTTTCTCCAAACCAAACATGGCTAGTGTTGCATGTTTCCGAGCACCTTTAAAAACAATGTTAGTGTCAACACCTGAGTTTAGCTTTGCTTTAGCCCCTGAAAAAGAGACCCAGTGTGCAGTGATGCACATGTAATCAGCGCCTGCGCCACTGGTCCACATGTCTGTTGTCAGATGTATAGTGTGAACAGCACTCTTCTGCAAAGCTGCCCCAATCACCTTCAGAACATCTTCATGTAGTGCTGGAACCGCAACTCGGGCAAAATAGAACCGGCTAGGAACCTTCCATTTAGGGCAGAGCGCTGTCACTAATTCTAGAAAACCAACCCCTTCTACAAAAGAAAAAGGGAGAAGGTCCAGAGCTAGCATTTTAGCCAGCTTAGTGTTATACAGACGGGTCATTGGGTGGTTGCGTTCATATTGCGCTTCTGTAAACAACATCTTTTTAATGTTGCCCTGGACCAATGATTTACGGGATGATGATGATCTCTTCGACCCAGTTACGCTCGCTGATGAACTTTTCCGCATTGATGTCTCACTCTCTCCCACACTCTTAGTGTGGCTCCCATGGGGTGTGCTGCTGACATGGGAACTGGGTGTAAGTGAAGTGTTTGAATCGTCTTCTTCTACCTCCTCGTCATCAGCAGATGACAAATCAACGTTTTCATTACGTGCAATTCCGGCTTTCTTGACCGCCTCTAGGTGCGGAAACCATTCGACAGGGTGCCTTCTCTCAAGATGACCTCTCTGGCCTCCGGTACCATAGTTAGAACCAAGCTTACCACGACTAAATCGAAGCTTACAAAGGCTACAAATGGCTACGTTTTCCTTTTTTGGGCAAACACTAAAGAAGTCCCAAACTGGAGACTTGAAATGTCTTCGGGGGCCGGAGGAGGCGGCGATACTGGTGGTGGTGGTCCTGCTGCTAATGACAGATGAAGTGGAGGATGTGGATTGCCGAACTGCAGTACGTTTTGCACTTTCACCACCACGAATTGAGGTCGAGGACGAGGTGGGTACCTTCTTGCGAAGAAATATGGAAGCGGTAGGTTTTGGTGTACTACTTAACTCCAAATCTAATGATTCCATTTCCATTGCCTCCTCGCCGACATCATCATCACGCTCAGCAGCTTCTCGGGATAGGGTCAAAATGTCTCTTTGCTGCATGCCCGGTGGGGCTGCAGTGACCTTTGTGATGACTGGCTCGTCGTCATCGTGAGAGGCTTCATCACCAGCAGTATCTGTCACTTCTTGTTGAGCCTCATCACACTCCATAGGTTTGAGTTTTTGGACGACCTTCCTTTTACGCTTAGGTACCGGTGTCAGATCATGGTGTGCCTCTGCCTCACTGTCAGACCGCAGTTGTGGTTCCCAAGACAGATCACTTGCACCAGAACGAGGTGGGCTTGAAGAAGATGTAGACACCCCCCTTGATCTTTTCCTTGCTAGGGATGTGGAAGACAATGAATGATCATCAGGAGGAGTGGCTTCCAATGATACCTCAGCTTCATTGTCGATTTCCAAATGTGCCCCTACTTCGGGAGGAACAACTATTGTGGGCACTTGTGAACGTCCATGCACCTTTGCTTGCGCATCTCCTTTTGCTGCCTCTCCTTCCACATGTACTTGGGCGTGTACTTGCACATGGTGTTGTTGTTGCGGCTGTGGTTGTTCAACACTTGTCAGATGAGTTACAACAACCTGTGTTGATTCAGGGACATTGCTGCTACTTTCTTGCGATGAGCCAACATCACTGGTCGATGGTGATTGGAGAAGTACACTGACTGCCTCTGAAGCACTCAAGGGCTTTGACTTAAGTTGGCGTGGTGGTGGAGGCACTGAACCCAATGGAGCAGGGGTGCTGCTCTCAGGTTGGTCCCCAGCAGATCCTGCTGCTGCAGGCGTACTTTTTTTTTTGCTCCCAAAAAAAGTGGCGGGTGGCACACCAGCCTCCTTGGTAACTTGCTTCTTCTGCTCCTTACTAGCAACTTTCTTGCTAGAGGAGCTACGGAGAACTTTCTTTGGGGGCGGGGCCATCTTCTTCAGAGCAGGTCAGACAGCAGGCCGCAGTTGCACGAATTGTAGAGTTGTCTGAGGCCAGACGTGACGTCGCGTGACGTTATGCTGCACACACACACCGCTGCAGGACTTCTTCCTGGCACTGGTGGTTCTCTTGAGTCTTGTGCACCTAAAAAAAATGGAAGACAGAGGAACATCAGTTCAGTTATAGAGCACAAAAAAATCGAAAAACACTGCAAAATCAGCACAATCCCAATCCATCCATGCCCTCCATAATGTTTAAATTCAAGACAACCCACAGAAAGACTAGGCCCATGCTAGACTCAAATACCCCTGGTGAAAAGGCCACAAGTACAGGCCCAAAAATCGAAAAACACTGCAAAATCAGCACAATCCCATTCAATCCATGGCCTCCATGATGTTTAAATTCAAGACAACCCACAGAAATACTAGGCCCATGCAAGACTCACTACCCCTGGGCATAAATAAAGGTTGAAAAGTAGGCAAAATGGTTGGAGGCCTAACAACAAAGCCTGCATTCAAAATGGCCACTTGCCTGCCAGCACATGGCCAGTGCCTGTAGCTGCACTCAAAATGGCCACCAGCCACATGGCATGTCCCTCCCCATGAACACCCCCAAAAATCGAAAAACACTGCAAAATCAGCACAATCCCATTCCATCCATGGCCTCCATGATGTTTAAATTCAAGACAGCCCACAGAAAGACTAGGCCCATGCTAGACTCAAATACCCCTGGTGAAAAGGCCACAAGTACAGGCCCAAAAATCGAAAAACACTGCAAAATGAGCACAATCCTATTCCATCCATGGCCTCCATGATGTTTAAATTCAAGACAGCCCACAGAAAGACTAGGCCCATGCTAGACTCAAATACCCCTGGTGAAAAGGCCACAAGTACAGGCCCAAAAATCGAAAAACACTGCAAAATGAGCACAATCCTATTCCATCCATGGCCTCCATGATGTTTAAATTCAAGACAGCCCACAGAAAGACTAGGCCCATGCTAGACTCAAATACCCCTGGTGAAAAGGCCACAAGTACAGGCCCAAAAATCGAAAAACACTGCAAAATGAGCACAATCCTATTCCATCCATGGCCTCCATGATGTTTAAATTCAAGACAGCCCACAGAAAGACTAGGCCCATGCTAGACTCAAATACCCCTGGTGAAAAGGCCACAAGTACAGGCCCAAAAATCGAAAAACACTGCAAAATGAGCACAATCCTATTCCATCCATGGCCTCCATGATGTTTAAATTCAAGACAGCCCACAGAAAGACTAGGCCCATGCTAGACTCAAATACCCCTGGTGAAAAGGCCACAAGTACAGGCCCAAAAATCGAAAAACACTGCAAAATCAGCACAATCCTATTCCATCCATGGCCTCCATGATGTTTAAATTCAAGACAGCCCACAGAAAGACTAGGCCCATGCTAGACTCAAATACCCCTGGTGAAAAGGCCACAAGTACAGGCCCAAAAATCGAAAAACACTGCAAAATCAGCACAATCCCATTCAATCCATGGCCTCCATGATGTTTAAATTCAAGACAACCCACAGAAATACTAGGCCCATGCAAGACTCACTACCCCTGGGCATAAATAAAGGTTGAAAAGTAGGCAAAATGGTTGGAGGCCTAACAACAAAGCCTGCATTCAAAATGGCCACTTGCCTGCCAGCACATGGCCAGTGCCTGTAGCTGCACTCAAAATGGCCACCAGCCACATGGCATGTCCCTCCCCATGAACACCCCCAAAAATCGAAAAACACTGCAAAATCAGCACAATCCCATTCCATCCATGGCCTCCATGATGTTTAAATTCAAGACAGCCCACAGAAAGACTAGGCCCATGCTAGACTCAAATACCCCTGGTGAAAAGGCCACAAGTACAGGCCCAAAAATCGAAAAACACTGCAAAATCAGCACAATCCCATTCAATCCATGGCCTCCATGATGTTTAAATTCAAGACAACCCACAGAAATACTAGGCCCATGCAAGACTCACTACCCCTGGGCATAAATAAAGGTTGAAAAGTAGGCAAAATGGTTGGAGGCCTAACAACAAAGCCTGCATTCAAAATGGCCACTTGCCTGCCAGCACATGGCCAGTGCCTGTAGCTGCACTCAAAATGGCCACCAGCCACATGGCATGTCCCTCCCCATGAACACCCCCAAAAATCGAAAAACACTGCAAAATCAGCACAATCCCATTCCATCCATGGCCTCCATGATGTTTAAATTCAAGACAGCCCACAGAAAGACTAGGCCCATGCTAGACTCAAATACCCCTGGGGAAAAGGCCACAAGTACAGGCCCAAAAATCGAAAAACACTGCAAAATCAGCACAATCCCATTCCATCCATGGCCTCCATGATGTTTAAATTCAAGACAGCCCACAGAAAGACTAGGCCCATGCTAGACTCAAATACCCCTGGTGAAAAGGCCACAAGTACAGGCCCAAAAATCGAAAAACACTGCAAAATCAGCACAATCCCATTCAATCCATGGCCTCCATGATGTTTAAATTCAAGACAACCCACAGAAATACTAGGCCCATGCAAGACTCACTACCCCTGGGCATAAATAAAGGTTGAAAAGTAGGCAAAATGGTTGGAGGCCTAACAACAAAGCCTGCATTCAAAATGGCCACTTGCCTGCCAGCACATGGCCAGTGCCTGTAGCTGCACTCAAAATGGCCACCAGCCACATGGCATGTCCCTCCCCATGAACACCCCCAAAAATCGAAAAACACTGCAAAATCAGCACAATCCCATTCCATCCATGGCCTCCATGATGTTTAAATTCAAGACAGCCCACAGAAAGACTAGGCCCATGCTAGACTCAAATACCCCTGGTGAAAAGGCCACAAGTACAGGCCCAAAAATCGAAAAACACTGCAAAATCAGCACAATCCCATTCCATCCATGGCCTCCATGATGTTTAAATTCAAGACAGCCCACAGAAAGACTAGGCCCATGCTAGACTCAAATACCCCTGGTGAAAAGGCCACAAGTACAGGCCCAAAAATCGAAAAACACTGCAAAATCAGCACAATCCCATTCAATCCATGGCCTCCATGATGTTTAAATTCAAGACAACCCACAGAAATACTAGGCCCATGCAAGACTCACTACCCCTGGGCATAAATAAAGGTTGAAAAGTAGGCAAAATGGTTGGAGGCCTAACAACAAAGCCTGCATTCAAAATGGCCACTTGCCTGCCAGCACATGGCCAGTGCCTGTAGCTGCACTCAAAATGGCCACCAGCCACATGGCATGTCCCTCCCCATGAACACCCCCAAAAATCGAAAAACACTGCAAAATCAGCACAATCCCATTCCATCCATGGCCTCCATGATGTTTAAATTCAAGACAGCCCACAGAAAGACTAGGCCCATGCTAGACTCAAATACCCCTGGTGAAAAGGCCACAAGTACAGGCCCAAAAATCGAAAAACACTGCAAAATCAGCACAATCCCATTCCATCCATGGCCTCCATGATGTTTAAATTCAAGACAGCCCACAGAAAGACTAGGCCCATGCTAGACTCAAATACCCCTGGTGAAAAGGCCACAAGTACAGGCCCAAAAATCGAAAAACACTGCAAAATCAGCACAATCCCATTCCATCCATGGCCTCCATGATGTTTAAATTCAAGACAGCCCACAGAAAGACTAGGCCCATGCACCACTCACTACCCCTGGTCAAGGCCCCAACAACAGGTCAAAAATCGAAAAACACAAAATTTTACAAAAAAAAAAAATCGAAAAACACAGAAAAATCAGCACAATCCCAATTCATCTATGGCCTCCATGATGTTTAAGTTCAAGACAACCCACAGAAAGAATCAGTCCACCCACCACTGAGTACCCCTGGGGAAAAGGCCCCAAAACAGCCCAAAAATCGAAAATCCCAAAATTTTAGTTGCAGCAACTGTAATGCCCCAAACAAACTTACTTGTAAAATTTCTAATCCAACAGTGATCCAAAGAAAGTCAAAAAGGCCTCAAATCCAAAGATCCAGCAGCATCCACAAAAAGTAATCCTTCCAAGTCCACATCCGAATGAAAAGTGACCAGGAGATGGACAAAGCACTGGGAGGAGCCTGCTGAACAGGAACAGGAAGTTGAAGACTATGGGGCACTTCCTTCCTCCCACCCCCCTGCCCCCCTCCCCAAAATGGACTCCTCGCTAAAAAAGTGCAGGCAAATGTCAAACTAAGGAGTTATTCACATAAAAATCATCATTTCTAGAAGGTTTATGCTGCTTGCTGGTGGATTTCTTGTGCAGAATTGCAAATTTATATTTTCGCTCGCCGCATCTCAAATCTCGCAATTGCGAAGTACCGCGAGACGTGATCTCGCCGTACTCGCGTTGACAAACTATCGCTGGCAAGCCGCGATGACGTAATCGCGCTCGCAAATTCCCGCTGGAACACACAGCAAGATCCAAAATGGCGCAGCACTCGCAAACTATCGAAAAAAACAACTCGGCAAACGATGATAAACGCCGCGCGCCGCAAAAATTGTATCACCAACGCCGCGCGCCGCCAAAAAAATCCGCTGCGTGCGAATTTGCGGATTTTGCGGGAAATCCGCAATTCTCGCGGATTGCGGATTTCCCGAAAATCCGCAAAATCCGCGAGCGGAACGGATTTTCCGCCCACGCTTATTCATACCGCACAAGAAACGTCTGATGGAGATGGGTCTGGACTACGCGCTGTTGTATCCGACCAAACTTTGTGTCAACAAAGGAGGCCACTCTCATATTTTCACGGATCCCAAAGCGCTGCAACAAGCAATGAAGCGATGGTCGAGGGAAACGAAAGAGAGCTCGGACAAGAACCATGAGGACGGCGAAAGCGACAGCCGACTGGACGACCAGGATTGAATCTTTCTTGTTTGGGGCACCCCGCGACTCGCTGGGTGGATGGCAAGCGGGATCCCGGACTATTCTCGTTGAGGCCGACTCCAGGTGAGGGTGAAGGACCACATGATGCTCTTTCTGAGGACTGCAAGCTGCACAGATAAGTGATGTTGGGAGGTGGGGGGGCGGGCTGGGAGGGGGGCTGCCCTGGTTTCGCGTTCCACGCGACTCCAGTCATGACACCAGCAGGGGCATACTACATGGGACTTTTCCGTAGCTATCAAGGGTGGAAGGAACTGGCCCTGGGACAATTTGCCGGTCAAGGTCATGGGCAGGTCCCACACGGGGGTGATGTGACACTGGCTATTGTTACTCTGTAGAACGTCGCACTAACTAGGGTTCCTGTGCATGGCGGGAGCGGGTGGAAAGGCTGACATGAGTTCTGAGACTTAGGTTGAGACTGTGACATTTGGCTTCCTAAGCCCCGCGCATTCAGCGTATTGGTTTGTTGGTTGACTTCAGTTGGGGTGGGTGCTCTGGGGAGTGGGGTGGGTAGAACACTGCCGGACCGTGTTGGGGTGGGTATGCTGTGGGTGGGGGGTTGGAGGATGATGTTTGGGGAGTTGCTGTTCTTGGGGGGGAGGGGCGGGCGGGAGGTGGGGGAGGAAGGGGGCTATTTTCAGACTGTGCGCTGTACCCTCTGGATGATTTGAGTAATGTTGGTGTCATGGCAGCATTGTACTACTATATGACCTCAGCTGGCTCCGATGGCTAGTGCCCGGGTGACGAACTTGGATAGTCCTCCTGATTCCTTAAGGGTGCTGACCTGGAATGTTAGGGGTCTCAATGACCACAGGAAGCTAAGGAAAGTACTCCATTATCTACAGAGACATCATATAGATATTGCGCTCATTCAGGAAACCCATTTACCGCTCACCAGCAAAATGCTACAGCACAGGGGCCTATTGGGTAATTCCACAGTAGCGGGCTACACTACACATTCTAGGGGTGTCTTAACATGGGTGAATCCGCACTCTAACTTGGCACTAAGACTGCTTAAGGCAGATTCCGAGGGCCGTTACCTAATTTTACGGTGCGAGGGTAAGGGCCATGATCTAATTGTAGTGAATGTATATGGCCCGAACTATGACTCCCCTGACTTCTATTCCCGGTTGGCACTCAGTTGTAGGACTTATGCTTCAGCGCACATGCTCTGGGGGGGTGATTTTAACCTAGTGCTAGACCCAGGGTTGGATAGGTCTTCTGGTCCCGCGCGCAGACCGGCTGCGGCGGCTGTAACCCTACAAGCAGAGTTGCTGACATTAGATCTAGTGGATGTGTGGAGAAGCAGGAATGCGGGCAGAGGTGGGTTTACACACTACTCTTCCTTCCATGACATTCATACTAGGATCGACTACTGGTTGGCCTCTCATTCCATCACTAGCCAGATTGTAGAATGCACTGTACTCACGCGAACACTGTCGGACCACTCGCCAATACTGTTGGTCCTGGCGACGCCGAATCGCAGGATCCCCCCGTTCACCTGGCGCTTCCCGCCATATGCCCTATTGGACGATACCTTTAGAGGGGAACTGGCAGAGGAAATAGACCTCTTCTTTGAGAAGAACCTGGGCTCAGTGGACAACTTTCACACGATGTGGGAGGCATTCAAGGTCTTCATTCGTGGAGTAGCCATGTCCAAACACTCAAGTGTGCTTAAGGCTATACGTCAGCGACTCCGTACATTGGAGTCTCAACTGGCGGATCTGGAGTTGAAACTTTTGACTGACTCGGACCCCAAGGTGGCTGACAGGCTGAGATCCCTAATCTCAGAATTCAACGAAGAAGCGGACAGGGAGGTCTGTTATATGGGGAAATACGCCTCGGCGAGAACATACGGCGAGATCGAGCGCCCGAGCTCGCTGCTAGCCAGAATATTGCGAGAAGATAAGCGAACCCCCAGACTGACGGAACTGGAGACCTCGGGAGGGAACACGGTCACGTCCGACGGGGAAATTCTCTCTACCTTTCGGGACTACTACTCTGACCTGTACACTACCAAAACGCACGATCTGGAGGCGGACATGGACGATTACCTAGAACATATTCAACTACCATTCTTAGCGCAGTCGGATAGGGAGTTTCTCAGGTCGCCTATACAGGCAGACGAGCTCTTGGAGGCCCTGGCTACCATGAGAGCACACAGCGCTCCAGGGATCGATGGCCTGACAGTCGGCTTCTATAAGGCCTTCAAGGACAAACTCATCCCACACCTCTTGTCCCTGTTTGACGAGATATGCGAGGAAGGTAGCATGCCCGGCACAATGAGGGAGGCCCTCCTGGTTACTATACTGAAGCCGGGTAAACCCCCTGGTGTCTGCAGTTCATACAGACCGATATCACTCTTAAATGTCGACGCTAAACTTTATGCCAAGGTCCTGGCCGCCCGACTGTCCCTGATCGCGCCGGAGGTGGTTGCTCCGGAGCAGTCCGGTTTTGTACCAGGACGGAACTTGTCCTATAATATATGCACGGTGTTGGGTACCATGCAGCATGTGCGTCAGGATGCGAAGGCCGTCGCCATCTTCCTGGACATGGAAAAGGCGTTCGATTCTGTCGAATGGCCATTTATGCTAAAGGTAATGCGCTGTATGGGGTTGGGGGAGCAGTTTTTACAAATGATTGGCGCACTGTACTGGCGGCCGGTGGCTAGGGTGCGACTAGGAGATCAGGTCTCGAACCCCTTCCCCATTTGCAGAGGCACGAGGCAGGGCTGCCCCCTGTCTCCATTGCTATACGCCCTCGTGGCTGAACCACTCGCGTGCGCGCTGCGAGAGTATCACTGGCACAGGGGGGTTAGCTTTCCGTCCTACAAAATAGTTATTTCGACATATGCGGATGACACGCTACTGTATGTTCGAAATCCGGAATACAACCTTTCGCCGGTTCTCCGAGAGGTAGTACGCTTTGGAGCCCTCTCGGGCCTAAAGGTCAATTGGGAGAAATCAGTGGCGTTTCCCTTGACCCCAGTGACGGATCGCTTCGACATGGAATATCCGTTACGATGGTCAGTGGACTCGGTACGGTATCTTGGAATTATGATCCACACTGATCCAGAGGTACTTTCCAATGAAAACTATGGGGTGGCTTTCAGTAAGTGTGAGGACGACGTGGACAGATGGTGTAAGCTCCCGCTTTCCTTGATGGGCCGCGTAGCCATCATGAAGATGGTGATTCTCCCGCGATTTTTATTCCTGTTCAACACTCTACCCATCATTCTATCGAAGGCCTTCGTTCGAAATCTAACGAAACTCATGATCAGTTTGGCTTGGGGGGGCAGACAACCGCGTGTTCGATGGAGCATTCTTACACTCCCGTGTGAATTGGGTGGCCTGGGTGCGCCGGATCTGGAGAGGTATTATAGAGTGGCCCAGGCTGCACACCTGCACACATGGATTCATGGTGATGAAAACATCCCGCACGTACGGATGGAGCGACTTTTTGCGGAGCCACTTCCACTTCCGGCCACGATCTGTACCCCGGTTGACCGTAGAGTGGGCGTTTTGGACTCGATCAAGGCTACGAAACACGCCTGGAACGCTTTACTGCAGGCGAGGGAAGAAGTGCTACTATACTCCCCTGCGATGGCGGTGGAGTGGCTGCAGTGGCTGGCACCTATTGGGGACAGGAACGTACTCAGAGCACTGCATGAGCTGGGGCTTGAGTCAGCGGGGGATCTGTTTGAGGATGGTAAGGTCGAAACGTGGGACCAGGTCACCAAGGGCGTTGAAGGCCCGACTCTGTTAGAGCGGTTCCAGTTCCACAGACTTAGGAGTGCCATGAGAGACGTCCTGGGCCCAGATTTAGCTGAGCCACCGGACATCCCCGAACTCTCGTACGTCATAGCTACGGCGTCCCCACGGCATTTGACGACACATCTATACAAGAGCAGTGTATCATACAGAGCTCAGGAGCCTTCCAAGGCCCGACTGGCTTGGAAAGCTGACCTCGAGATAGAAATAGATGATTCGATGTGGGTGTATTGTTGTGCCAACACTAGGAAGGTATCTCTGAATGGACGCCACAGACTGGTACACTTTAAATTCCTGCAAAGAGTTTATTATACTCCGGAACGCCTGCATCGCTATGGCCTTAGACAATCCCCTGAATGCGAGCGCTGCCACACTCCGGTGGCGGACTTCCTACATATGGCGTGGGGCTGCCGCAAGATATATGAATTCTGGGTGCCGGTTATTTCGGAATTAAGCGAGATACTCGACCATGAACTGCCGGTAGATCCGGCGTTGGCCCTGCTGGGCTATTCGAAACCCCTGCCGGTAGCGTGTAGAAGGTTGGCGGACATGGGACTATTGCTGGCAAGATGTACGGTGGCGCAGTGCTGGATGAGGGGCCCGACCCCGACCAAAAAACGATGGGCCAGGGACATGGTATACTGCTGTACACAGGCGGAACACTACAGCGAACTCCTCCCTCCCACTAGCAGACCTAAGAACTTCTGGGGATTATACAACATCTTCAGGACCACTAGGGGGGACACAGGGGATGCGCAGCGGGAGGAGGAGGGGGATACACAATAGACGACACCAACACACCACCGTCGCAGGACCTTAGTCAAGGACGGAGATATGGGGATAGGAGAGACAGGGCGACGGCTGGGTGGAGTAATGAAGCCTGGCTGTCGTGGGGCGAGAGGCGGACGTTGATACAGAGGGGTGGTCACACAAAGGGACAGGTAGATACACTCCCGGACCACACAATGGGAGCCACACTAGGGACGAGAGAGGGGGACACCACCACAAAGACTACAACATGGCAAATCCAGTAGTAGCCGGATCAGCGCACGGGCGGGATACTATGAGGGAGGGGGGGGAGTGTGGGGAGTTCTAGGGGAGTTTTCTACTTGTTTTGCATATGGGGGGGGGGGAGGTTTCCGTAGGAGGGGGAGGGGGGATAAAATACAAAATGCACCTACATTCCCAGATTCACGGCATACGACCTACATATAATTCCTTCCATGGGCTTGGAGATACTCTTGGATACATCGTCATAGTGTTGACAGTAGTTCATGGGTGGTCAGCCCATGGTAAGGAGATGTAGCGCCGCCGTACCCCCGGGTTGACGGCATAGGGCTGTGTACTTCGCATGTACTATTTATGGTCTATATGCATTATTACATCATTGTTGCATCGCCGGCCCGGAGGGTTGTAGGCGTAAAGCTGTGTATGACTTGGTCCACTTTAATAAAGGTGTTTTAAAAAAAAAATATATATATGGCCTTATGTGTCCAGAATATCTAGACATGTATACCCTTAATTAGAGCGAAAATTGTACTTAAGATTCCGGCTATGTATCCTCGCAACAAGAGATTTCTTTATACGTATACATATACTTGATGGTAGATAGGGTTGTTGTGATTGTAGCGTTGGTGGTCTGGACAATCTAACCCAATGTATGCTGTTTTGTAAAAAATATGTAGCCGCCTGGTGGAGGTGGCTTTTCCCCCTTTTTAAATACAATGGGGTCAGATCTGTAAAAGCCTGCAATGGCGTTAAGTATTAAATCAGACTATATGAATTTGGTCACCTCCTTTGTGCCATATTTATAGGTTACGTGGCCCTGCCTGAGAGAGTTGCTCTACATTCTAGGATTATGTTTAAGTAGGTAGGCTCTATGAACCTGGTTATTTCTAATAATGGAACACTATAGGAAGGTAGGATTCTTCTGCATGGTTACCCCACACTCGTCTGGTTCTAAGCTCTATTATGACTAGTCTGACTGGGATCCTGCTAATCAGGACCCCAGTCTATCTGCTTTCTTCCTACATTGTTGTGTTGAGTACTTAGGTACACTCCAGATTGGATACTGGGGTACCCTTATCAGTCCCTAGTATATGGTACTAAGGTACCCAGAGCATAGGTACCCCAGAGGTCTCCAATGGGTGAAGCATGCATTATGCCAACCATGAGAGAACATGCAAAATGGAACTACAGGCCTGTCATTGCAGCCTGTGTGAGTTGGTGCATGCACCACTTACTAAAGATATAGGTTTACTATATCTAAGGGTCCCTGCACATAAAACCTTTAAATCATCCCTATAGCAGGCCTTTGCAACCCTGAAGGCAGGGAGCATGGTTCTAAGGAAAAGGGTGCCCCTGTATGAGCAGGACACCCCTGCAGGCTATGAAGTCCATTCTCCCGGGTTGGCAGTGAACCAGCCGTATACTATATTGAGGTGCGCCGTGTAATTACGCGATGACCATCTCGAAAACGGCTGCAACGAATCCTATGATGTTTGGTATCAAAAGGTGTGAGAGGTATGATTCCAAGCACCGGAAGAGCCCTCCGTTAGTCTCTCAGTGTTCCCGGGATCAGTCTTATAGAATGGGACAGCACAAAATGGTTGCTGCCGACCTGGAGACACATTTCTGCCTCCCTGCTGCTGAGCCAAGCTCGACAGAGGAAGGTGGAACAATAGGCATCCTGTCACAGGGAGATGGGACCAGAAAGTGCCAGAAAGTCTGCATGAGGGTCACACTTGGTGTCCCTGTGCATAGTCTAGTTGAAACCAGTTCTGGAAGCTGTTGGCTCCCGCTCTGGCGCAAAACTGGACAAAGTATATGGGAGTAACCCGCCCCCGTCCAGATCCCCCCATGTCAGGGGCCCCTGAATCTTCCCAACCCTTTCCCTACCGTCTGAGCACTCTGGACTTCGCTGGACTTCGTTTGGGCCTGACTTCATCTCCCTTCCAGTCTGCTCCAATGTCTGTGCCTGTGCATCATAAAGGAAAGTTCCAAGGCCTGTGAAGCATCAAAGACACCTGAAGTAATCTCCCTTGGATTGAAGGAGTCAATTACCTGCATTCACAGGCACCGCAACTAAGACGACCGGTCTGCAGATCCTGAGCACCTCCGGGGTCCATGTACTCTGCAACACAGGTGGTGGTTTTCCACAGTTCT